>NC_057794.1:85627015-85909348 GCF_018294505.1 Triticum aestivum | reverse complement strand
ACTGGGCTGCAGCTAAGCCTCCGAGTGGGAGTCTGGCTCGCCACTCGGTAGGATTTTTAAACACTTAGGCGAGCACTGGGCTGCAGCTAAGCCTCCGAGTGGGAGTCTGGCTCCCCACTAGGTAGGATTTTTAAACACTTAGCCGAGCACTGGGCTGCAGCTAAGCCTCCGAGTGGGAGTCTGGCTCGCCACTCGGTAGGATTTTTAAACACTTAGGCGAGCACTGGGCTGCAGCTAAGCCTCTGAGTGGGAGGTTTGCTCTCCACTCGGTAGGATTTTTTTTACAAACTTAGGCGAAATAGATTCGCAGCTAAGCCACCCACTGGGGGATTTCACACACAAACAAAAGCGACAACAATTATAGGAAAATTTGTAACACTCTTGTCTTTGATAAATAGACTACAGAAGTTTTTCTTATTACATCTCATCCGAGTGAGAATTCAAGTTTAAAAGGGGCGGAGCAGTTCTGCATTCCAAGCTCGTGGCTCATCGATCTGGCGATCGACATTGTAAAGGTGATACGCTCCATTGTGGAGGACTCTGGTGACGATGAAGGGACCTTCCCAAGTAGGAGCGAGATTGTGTGGTTTTTGTTGATCCACTCGGAGGACCAAATCTCCTTCTTGGAAGGCTTGACTCTTCACATTTCTGGCATGGAATCGATGCAAGTCTTGCTGATAAATGGTCGATCGGATCATAGCCATTTCTCTTTCTTCTTCCAGGAGGTCGACTGCGTCTTGCCGGGCTTGTTCTGCTTCATCTTCGGTATAAAGCTCGACTCGGGGTGCATTGTGAAGTAGATCACTCGGCAGGACTGCTTCCGCTCCGTAAACCAGAAAGAACGGAGTTCTTCTAGTCGACCAATTCGGGGTGGTCCTCAATCCCCACAGAACTAATGGAAGCTCGTCGACCCAAGCGCCTGATGCGTGCTTGAGATCATGCATCAGTCGAGGCTTTAGTCCTTTGAGAATCAGACCATTTGCCCTTTCTGCTTGTCCATTCGACTGGGGTGGGTGACCGATGCGTAGTCGACTCGTGTGCCTTGAGAGGCGCAAAAAGCTCTGAACTTGTCTGAATCAAAGTTTGACCCATTGTTGGTGATGATGCTATGCGGGACTCCATATCTGAATGTCAACTCCCTGACGAAACTAATAGCAGTGCGAGCATCAGGATTCTTGATAGGCTTAGCTTCAATCCATTTGGTAAACTTGTCGACTGCCACAAGCACATGTGTGAAACCGCTCCTGCCTGTTCTCAATCGGCCAACCATGTCCATTCCCCAAACAGCAAAGGGCCAGACGAGTGGAATGGTCTTCAGGGCTGATGCAGGCTTGTGCGACATGTTGGAGTAGAACTGGCACCCTTCACACTTGTCGACTATCTCTTTTGCCATTTCATTCGCTCTTGGCCAGTAAAATCCCGCTCGGTATGCTTTAGCCACAATGGTCCGAGAGGACGCACGATGACCATAGGTCCCCGAGTGGATATCATCAAGGATTATCTGACCTTCTTCTGGTGTTATACACTTCTGACCGACTCCAGTCGCGCTTTCTCTACACAACTGTCCCTTTATGACTATAAAGGCCTTGGATCAACGGACGATCTGTCGGGCCTCTTCTTCGTCCTCTGGGAGTTCCTTTCTCAGGATATACGCGATGTATGGTATCGTCCAGTCGGGGGTGATTGCCAAAACTTCCATGATTAGGTCGACCACTGCCGGAATTTCAACTTCAGTCGGATTCGTGGCACTCTTTGGCCGCGAGGCTTCATCTGTAAAAGGATCTTCTTGGACTGATGGCGAGTGGATGTGTTCCAAAAACACATTGCTCGGGATGGCTTCTCTCCTGGAGCCTATCTTTGCCAAATCATCATCCGCTTGATTTTTCAGTCGGGGGACGTGATGAAGCTCTAACCCCTTGAATTTCTTCTCTAACTTTCTCACTGCATTGCAATAACCAGTCATAGCTGGACTTCTGACGTCCCACTCCTTCATCACCTGATTAACCACCAAATCTGAGTCGCCATAGACCATGAGGCGACGGACACCGAGTGAAATGGCCATGCGCAACCCATACAAAAGTGCTTCATATTCTGCTTCGTTATTGGAGGAATCAAAGTGAATCTGGAGAACATATCTGAGCTTATCTCCTCGGGGGGAAACCAATACTACCCCAGCGCTGGAACCATTCAACATCTAAGATCCATCGAAGAACATGGTCAAGTGCTCCGAGTGAACTTGAGTCGGAAGTTGCTATTCGGTCCACTCGGCGACGAAATCTGCAATTGCTTGGGACTTGATAGCTTTCTTTGCCTCAAACTTGATATCTAGGGGAAGAAGTTCAATCGCCCATTTGGCCACTCGACCAGTTGCATCTCTGTTGTGCAAAATCCCTGATAGTGGAGCGTCGCTGTCGACTGTAATGGAATGATGAGAGAAGTAATGTGCAACCTTCTTCGTGGTCATATAAATCCCATATACAAGCTTCTGGTAATGAGTATATCTTTGCTTTGAAGGAGTCAAAACTTCAGAAACATAATATACAGGGCGCTGAACTTTGAAGGCCTTTCCTTCTTCTTCCCGCTCGACCGTAAGTACTGTACTGACAACTTGTCCTATGGCTGCAATGTAAAGCAGCAAAGGCTCCTTGCTGTTTGGGGCAGCAAGCACTGGCTGGGTGGAGAGCAGAGCTTTGAGCTCTGTAAACGCTGCATCAGCTTCTGGAGTCCACTCGAACTTGTCGGACTTCTTCATCAGTCGGTAAAGAGGCAATGCCTTTTCACCGAGGCGAGAGATGAATCGACTTAAAGCGGCCAAGCATCCTGTAAGCTTCTGGACGTCATGCACACGCACAGGACGTTTCATCCGGAGTATAGTACCAATTTTTTCAGGATTGGCATCGATTCCCCGTTCGGAAACGAGAAAACCGAGTAACTTACCACCTGGAACTCCAAATGTGCACTTTGACGGATTGAGCTTGATATCATACCTCCTGAGGTTGGCAAAGGTTTCAGCAAGGTCAGTCAGCAGGTCGGAACCCTTCCGTGACTTGACCACAATATCATCCATGTATGCATCCACATTCCGACTGATTTGAGTGAGCAAACACTTCTGAATCATCCTCATGAACGTGGCTCCGGCATTCTTGAGGCCGAACGGCATGGTGACATAACAGAAGCACCCGAATGGAGTGATGAAAGCTGTTTTGATCTCGTCGGGCCTATACAGACGGATCTGATGGTACCCGGAATAGGCGTCTAGAAAAGACAAACGCTCACATCCCGCAGTTGAGTCGACTAGTTGGTCGATGCGGGGGAGAGGAAAATGATCTTTCGAGCAGGCCCAATTGAATGCTTGAAATCAATGCACATGCGAAGTGACTTGTCCTTCTTGGGGACCATGACAACATTGGCGAGCCACTCGGAGTGGTAAATTTCTCGGATGACCTCCGCTGCTAAGAGCCGAGCCACCTCCTCGCCAATGGCCTTCCTATTCTGGACGGCGGACCGTCGAAGATGTTCTTTCACAGGTTTAAATTTTGGGTCGACTCGTAGACGATGCTCAGCCAGCCCCCTGGGAACTCCAGGCATGTCAGCAGGCTTCCATGCAAAGATGTCCCAGTTCTCATGGAGGAACTGGATGAGCGCTTCTTCCTATTTGGAGTCGACCATCGTTGAGATGTGAGTCGGAGCAGCATTTGGATCGGTCGGGTGAATGTGAACTGCCTTCATTTCACCGAACGACTGAAAAGCTGATTCTGAAGCAGGCTTCTTAGCTCGTAGAAAATCACTCGGATCTGTAGTCTTCTGATACTCTTGCAGCTCGACCACTGCCATCTGAGCGTCAGCAATCATTGAGCCTTTCTGAAAACACTCTTCTGCTTTCTTCCGATTGCCTGTAACAGTGATCACAACTTTGGGACCAGGCATCTTCAATTTGAGATACACATAACATGGTTGAGCCATGAAGCGTGCATAAGCTGGCCTGCCCAAAATAGCGTGATAAGCACTTTGGAAATCCACAACTTCGAATGTCAACTTTTCCTTGCGGTAATTCTTGGAATCACCGAAAACCACATCAAGAGCAATTTGGCCGAGTGACTCGGCTTTCTTCCCAGGAATGACTCCATGGAAACTCATGTTACTGGTACTGAGCCTGGACATCGGAATGCCCATCCCTTTCAATGTTTCTGCATAGAGTATGTTCAAACCGCTGCCTCCATCGATCAGGACTTTGGTCAGTCGAGTGCCTTCGACAACTGGGTCGACCACCAGAGCTTGCCTCCCAGGGGTGGCAATTTGCGTAGGGTGATCAGACTGGTCGAATGTGATGGAAGTCTGGGACCACTTTAGATAATTGGGTGTTGCGGGAGCAACCGTATTTACCTCACGGTTAATAACCTTCAATCGACTTTTGCTCTCAACATCAGCAAAAATCATCAGGGTGGAATTGACCTGGGGGTACCCATCGTCACTATCTTCCTTGTCCTCAACTTTGTCCGACTCCTTTTCCTTATCTTTGGACTGCTTGCCATGAAACTGCTGGATCAGAAGCCGACACTTTCGAGTGGTATGCTTTGGGTAAATGAGTTCACCCTCTTCATCTTTCTTGGTGTGGATGTGACACGGTAGGTCCAAAACATCATTTCCATCTTGGTCTTTAACTTTCTTGGGGTTCCAAGGTCCTTTGGGTTTTCCCTTAAATTTTCCCTGGGTTACGGCCAGGGCCTCCCCAGGAGCGGCTGGCTCGGCTTTCCGCTTCTGTTTCCGACTGGAATTTCCTCCGGTTTCCTGGGCGACTGCTTTATGCTTGCCACTCCAGAGTCGATCCTCATCTTCACCATTAGCGTATTTGGTGGCAATCTCCATCATCCGATTCATAGACATCTCTCCGGTTCGACCGAACTTCAGATTCAACTCTCTGTACTTAACGCCTTCTTTAAAGGCACAAACTGCTTGATGATCTGGTACATTTTCAACTGTGTGATGCAATGTGATCCACCTCTGGATGTAATCCCTCAGAGTTTCATTCGGTTTCTGCACGCAAGACCGCAATTCCGTAAGGCCTGCAGGTCGCTTGCATGTTCCTTCAAATGTGGTGACAAACACTCGGGAGAGATCCTCCCAAGTGTAAATGCTGCTGGGTGCTAACTGATTCAGCCATGCTCTGGCCGAGCCTTCTAACATGAGAGGCAGGTGCTTCATGGCTACCTCATCATTCCCACCGCCAATCTGGATAGCCACTCGGTAATCTTCGAGCCAAGTATTGGGCTTGGACTCACCGGTGAACTTACTAACTCCAGTCGCCAACCTAAAGTTGGGAGGAATTACAGCGGCTCTGATGGCTCGACTGAAACACTCCGGCCCTAAAACATGTATACTGCTACTAGTAGGCGCATCTCTGTCGTGGCCTTCTCGGTGAGCTCTATTCCTGTCGACCAAACCTTGAACGAGAATGGATCTCGCATCAAAGCCTGGTTCCCTGGGGTCGACTGGAATTCTCCGCCCAACACTATGAGGGCGTCTGTCATCCTGCTTTCGAGGCACATAAGATCCACTCCTCGAGGGAGGGGTTGGCACTCGACGTCGATCATCACGATCGAATCGGTGATCATACTGCTCATTCCTTTTGTACTGATCACGCCGGTCTCCACATCCCTCACGCCTCGGAGGCGATCTTGGGCTGTGAGCCGACTGGACTGTATCCGCTGCAACGGATCGACTGTGGATCCTGTTCCGCGACTTAGAAATAGCGGAATTTTGGTCTCCCGCTGCCTGGAGCAACGCTCTGATTTGCAACAAGCCTCTGCCAGCCTCTGACTGGGAGGGCTGAATCGACTCTGCTATACGGGCCGCAGTCGCCAAATTCTGAATCGGAGTATGATATACCTGCAAGGGTGGAAAGAGTTGACGTCGACTGGATTCTGGAGCCCATTGACGCGCTCGCTCGTCGAGTATTCGCTGGAGATTCTCCAGTCGAGTGCGCTCGGCCAAGTTAGCCAAGTGCACGTCCTCCAAGGCTCGGGCCTCGGGGGTTTCTCCAACGATAGGAGTGTGGAGTGCATCCATGTTCCGGCGGCGAAGCTCCTCCCGCTGCAACGACGTGAGAGGCTCGGGGAGATACGCCGCGCCTCCGTCAGCGCGCGAGAAACCGGGAGGACTGTGTGGCCCATCGATCACCAGAACCTCTGCAGCTGGGTCACTGTTGTCGCATTCGGATGCGGTCTCTGCGGAGCCAGTCGAACAGGCCGTAGAGAGATTCGTCGGGCTCGATTGCCGCGACTTGTGTTGTGGCCGACTGGCGGGCCACCGCATGCCTCACCCACCTCTAAAGCCTCGACCGACCGGAGCGCTTGCGCCGACGAGAAATAGGGCGGGGAGATGCCACAGGAGCCGACCGATACTGGGTCGACGGCTGCCGCAGGAGGACACCACGGACGCATGCGCGAAAGTGCGTCGCCTCGCGGACGGGGAGCGCGTCGAACTCGAGTGGAGCCTCCTGAAGCCAAGCGGAGTCGTCGGTGATGAACGTGAGTGCGTCGAGACGGATCTCGCGGCCCTCCACCGAAGCTCCGCTCGAAACCATGATCAAAGAGATCGGAAAAATCGCAACTTCTCCAACTAGGCGCTAAGACTCCTAGCCCCAAGGTGGGCGCCAACTGTCGTGGTTCTAACTCTGACAGTGATGTAGGGGGGTATGTATGGAGAGGCTAGATCTTAGCTATGGAGGAGTTGTAAGCACACGAGGATTACAAGTTCAGGCCCTTCTCGGAGGAAGTAACAGCCCTACGTCTCGGTGCCCGGAGGCAGTCGACTGAATTATGTGTGTATGAATAACAGGGGTGCGAGCCCTTGATACTGAGGAGGGGGTGGCTTATATAGAGTTCGCCAGGCCCCTCCAGCTCTCAGTAATGCTGGGTTTAAAGTACATTAAGACTGGGGGTTACTGGTAACGCCCCTAATAAAGTGCTATGATGACCATAAAAGCTACTTAATGACCGGCCGTTTGCATGCAGGGTGACTTTAGATCTCCTGGCAGTCAAGTGGTTGGATCTTGGTTGAGTGATTGCTTCGTGGTCGAGTGTCTTGAATCTGTCGAGTGGGATACCTCCAAGTTGATTGAAAGGTGACTTCTTCTAGGGATGTCCTTGGGTAGGGTACTTAGGACAGGTCCATGCCACTACCCTAGGTACATAGCTTCATCACTCGGCGCCCTTGAAAAAGCACCTTCCAGGCATCTTCGTACGTCGTGTCGAAGAGCCTGCTCAGAGTTCGGTGTTGCGCCGGGTCGAACTACCACAGGTTGAAATCCCGTTGTTGACATGGGAGGATCCGGCGGATGAGCATAACCTGGACTACATTGACAAGTTTGAGCTTCTTTTCCACCAGGGTTTGGACGCATGTTTGGAGTCCGGTCAGCTGTCCTTTTTTTGGATTAGAGTTTTGCATCATGTCTACTTCCATAGAAACTTGAAATGGGGATGACAGAACCCCCAGCAACCCCCCTGGAAACAACTAGGGTTTACTAAAATTATTTTCAATGAACCCAAAATGCCCTTCACAAAATGTTCATCATTTCTGGATTGGGTTAAAACCCATGGCAAAAATGGTGCACTCTTTTCTAGGACATTCTGGATTCTTTGAATTAAATCATAAGTATTTGAATTTGGGCATTTAAATGCTATAAAATATTTTAAATGCCCAAATAATTCTGGAGTTAAGTGAGGGCTGTTAGGAATAATCCCAACAGAGCCCACGATTATTTTTAGGATTTTAGTAAGTGCCTAAGTATTTTTAATAAAGCCCTAAAGTTATAGAAAAATAGAAAAAGAAAACAAAACAGGAAAAAAGAGAAAGAGAAGGCCTACCTAGCGCCCAACCAGCAGGCCCACCTGCCGGCCCAGCCCAACTACCGCTCCAGCGAGCTGCTTGGCTTGGCCAGGCAGGTAAGCAGCTGCTCGACGGCGAGCACAGCATGCGCGCCACGCAGCTGCCCGCCGCCTCGCCGCTCCCCTTGTCGAGCTGTTGACGTGGGACGACCCTCCTCTCTCTCCCCGACCTCGCAGACATTCGCTCTTCCCTTTGGTTCCTCTCTCTCGCCCTCCCCGACGTCGCCCGAGACGTCATCGTTGCCGCCGCTCACCGCAGCCACGTCCAACGCCGTCCCCGCACCCTCTCACCGTGCCCGGATGGTTCTCCGTCGTCGACTATGTCGACTAGCCAAGCCGCACGATGCCGGAGCCCCTGCATCGTCCCCACTGCCGTCGTCTTCAACCTCGGGCCGCCGAGATCCCCGTCTCCTGTTCCGACCGCACCGAGCCTTCCCCAGGCATGCTGACCTTCTCTGCGGCTTCCCAGTGAGCTACTGCTCCTCCCCCTTCTCTCCTCTTCGTCGCTAGAGCTCTGTAGGCACCGTGCCTTTTCCTTCCAAACGCACCGCCGCCTGACCACGTCGCCGGCGATGCTCCAGTGACCTTTTGGTCACGGGGTTGTGCCCGTCACACACGCTGCATCGCGTAGATGTTGTAGGTGCAAGCGCCACGCCGCCTAGGCCATTGCAGCCACGTGCACGAGCTGATCCGAGCTTCGGCCTCCGCCAAGCTCATCGCCTGCGATGCCCCGGCCACTCCCCGGCCAAGCCATCACCACAGCTGGATGCGGGTGAGCACCAGCTGCCCGTAGCTGCTCTCTACGCAGCAAATGATACCCTGTGGGCAAATCCCGCAGCGCACCGCCGCGTCTGGCCTCGCCGGCGGCTAAATGCCGGTAGGCTTTGACCCGCTGACCGGTGAGTTGACCACGCCTGACCCGTGTGGGCCCAGGTTGACTCCCCCCTGAGCCTATGACAGATGGGGCCGGCCTGTTAATTAGTTTAGGATTAGTGCTAACTAATTATAATTAGTTTAGGTCACTAACATGTGGGCCTAGGCCCCACTGACAGTTAGTTAGTATTAACTTAATCCTGTTAGTTAACTGAGACACTGACAGACAGGGCCCACCAGTCAGGTTTGACTGGCCCTAGCCCCTTTGACTCGCTGACGTCATAGTGACGTAGTGCTGACGCAATTATTCATTTTCTGGATTTATTTTTATATAGGAAATTCCAGAAAATAGCCAAAACTTCTAAAATCATAGAAAATCAACCATAGCTCCAAATCAAACAAATTATATATGAAAAATAATTAGAAAAATTCAGTCTATCCATCTGTAATGGTTTCATGCATCACAAACCACTTTAACCTTGCTGTTTAGGTGAAACAAGCAAACACACTTATTATGCATAAGAACTTTAACTTCCATTTGAATCTTTGGTTCAAATGGACCCATTTCAACTTGTTTCACATTGCATTAGGCAGGACACGTCATTTTGCCATGTCATAGCATGCATCATATTGTTGCATATTGTCATGTGTTGATTATGTTCTTTGTGTCCTTCGTGGTAGGTTCTGCCTCTGAGGATATCTCCGAGTATCCAACTGAAGGGAAGTACCCTACTACCACTCCATCAGGCAAGAAGCCCCATTGATCATATCGATACAATCCCATGTTCTCGCCTCTGCTCTCATTTACTGCATTAATACAACATCGTTTCAAACTGTTGTGTGCTACGGTAGTTGAACCCTTATCCTCTGCATGACCTGTCATTGCCACAGTAACTAGATGAAACCCACTAGCATGTGTAGGAGTTGATTGAGCCATGTTTGTGTTTCCTACCTTGCTATGTCTGCTATGCTTAGAGTTGTGTCAGGTCTGGTTCATCTGGGTGATGGGCTAGAGTGAAATGATTATGTTGGTAATGTGAGGGATGTGTTGAACATGTTTTGGTAAAGGTATCGATGAGAGGCCATGTATGAGTACATGGTGGGTTGTTTCATTGAGGCTGTCCCTAAGAACTGAGATCTGTATGTGTGATTTAAGATTCAGTTACTACCATACATTGGGCCCGAAACCAATGGACCCTCTCGGCTTCTTAATCACCCTAGTACTATGTCCAGGAGTTGCAATTAGTTTCTGGTGTTTGTAGGTTATGTGTTGGCGGCCGTGTGTAAGTGCATCTAGTGCCACCCCTAGTTGGTTTTGGAGTATTGACGACAAACCTAGTTGAGGGACTAATGTGTTTGTGAGAATTGCAGGATAACACAGGTAGAAGTCCCTCATTGATTCGGTTTTCCTACCAGAGATGACCCCTAAAAATGTATGAAGACGTTGATGTCAAAGGTGGTATATGAAGATATTCACATGGAAGACTATGACAAGAGAAGACATCGCATGAAGCCTATGGAGCTCGAAGACTTAGATCTTTTGTAGTTATTTTTCTTCTTCTTTGTTGAGTCATAGGAACCACCGTACTGTTAAATGGGGTCCAAGAGAACCATTCAGAATGACTGAAGTGATGCTTAACCAAAACCTATGTCTTCGAGTGAAGACTATGAGAGCGAATCTTGTCCAGAGTCGGACAAGTCGGCTTTGCTTGTAGCCCAAGTAAAGTTGTCGTGTGAGTTTGAAATCTGACCGTTGGAACACGTGTCAGTTCCTTAGTGACCCAAGGTCATTTCGGACAAATCAGGTCGGGTTGCCTAGTGGCCATAAATAGCCCACCCCCTACAACCAAATATGGTTGGCTACTCAGAGTTAGAATACGGCTTTTGTCGTTTGAGAGCAACCCACCTCGAAGCTTTTGAGAGAGAATTCCTTGCGAGGATAAAGCCCTAACCACCCAGAGCCAAAGAGAATTAGGCATCACTTAAGTCTTCTTGTCTGTGTGATCTAAAGACTTATTACACTTGAGGACTGTGAATCCTCCAGCCGGTTAGGCGTCGCGTTCTGAGCATCCAAGAGACATTGTGGATTGCTGGTGAACGAAGTCTGTGAAGGTTTGGGAGTCTACCTTGAAGACTTACCAGAGTGATTGGGCGAGGTCTGTGTGACCTTAGCTCAAGGGGAATACGGTGAGGACTGGGTGTCCAGGACTGTGTATCCTCAGGTTTAAATACCTAGCCGCCCTAACCAGACGTACAGTTGTCACAGCAACTGGAACTGGTCCAACACATCATTGTCTTAAATGAGTCACTGGTTTCATCCTTCCCTTCTCTTTACGTATTGTTACTCCTTGTGAAGTCATTGTATGATTGCACTATCTTTTATCTTCACTGAGTGACTGCGTGTTCTGTTTGGCTTCATAACATCTTCCTACCTGATCCTTACTACATTGCTGCTATTAGTCATTGTGCTTTCACTCTATTGAATACTTGACTATGGCTTGCCTAGTGTAGTCTACCTTCCGCTGCAGGGTAATAGGTTTATTTCTATCGTTTGTCTTCATAACTTCCACGTTTTGAAGACTTTCATAAAAATCGCCTATTCACCCCCCCTCTAGTCGATATAATGCACTTTCAATTGGTATCAGAGCGAGGTACTCCCTTGTTCTGTCTGATTCGGTTTAACCACCTGGAGTTTTAGCTATGTTGACTGCAGGGATAATCAAAGTCTCCGCTGCGTGCCCCGTCTTCGATGGAACTGAATATCCCTACTGGAAGAATAAGATGCGCATGCATCTTGAAGCCATTGACGTCGACCTATGGTATGTCGTCAAGAACGACGTTCCCAAGGCTGGAGAAGGTGTCACTGCTGCTAACGTCAAGAAGTTCGTTCAACTGGACTCTACTTCCAAGAATATCATCTGTGATCATCTGACCAAAGGACAGTATGGCCGCGTGAGTGCTTTGGAAACATCTAAGCTAGTCTGGGATTGGCTCTCCAAAGTCAACGAAGGCGTCTCAACCCAGAGAGATCAGAGAATCAGTGTCCTTCGCAACCTCTTCAACCGCTTCAGGAGAAATGACAATGAGAATGTCCAGCTCACATTTGATCGACTCACTGACATCACAAATGAGCTTCAAGCCCTTGGCGCTACTGAGATCACCAAGCATGAAGTCGTCAAGACACTACTGAGATCACTTGACAGTTCGTATGACACCCTAGCCCTGATGATTCAAGAACGTCCTGATTTCAAGACACTCGATCCGTCTGACATACTTGAGAGGCTCAACACACATGAGTTTCAACTTTCTAAGAAAAGAGATATCTACGGTCCAAACTATGGGCGAACTCGTGCCTTGAAGGAAAAAGCTGTCTCCTCATCTGAAGAAGAATCTGACAGCAGTTCTGATGATCCTGAAGACATTGGAAGGGAACTTGCTATGCTTGTGAAGAAGTTCCAAAAATTCACCAAGAAGAAAGGCTTCAGAAAGTCTTCCCGATCAAGCTCAAGGAATGATGAAGCTTCTGCTCATGACTACAAGAAGAAAACATGTCACAAGTGCAAGAAACCTGGCCACTTCATCTCTGAGTGTCCGCAGTAGGACAATGAGAACAAAAAGAAGAAGAAGAGCAAGGAATATGACTCTGACGACAAGAAGAAGAAGAAATACTCAAAGTCTTCTTCAAAGTCTTCATCACACAAGAAGAGCTCATCTAGCAAGGCACGTGCGTTTGTTTGCAAGGAAATGGATTCAGAGGAGGAGTCTGCTTTTGAGGAGGCGGAGGTGGAGTCTGAGGAGGAGTCCGATTCTAGCGTCGCAAGTCTGGCTACAACATCGTTGCCAAGTCCATATTCAACACTGAAGACAATGACTTCATCACCGGCACCGATGCAAATGACAAGGACCACTCCGCTCCTACCTACTACTTCATGGCACGCGGTGCCAAGGTAAACACACGCACTAATCACTATCAAACATCTAGTGACGATGACTCTGATTGTGGTTCAAAACCCAGCTACAAAACACTTGCTAAAATTGCAACTGAACAACAAAAAGCCATGGAACATATTCAAAAACTGTTAGACAAAAGCGATGATCCGTTAGGCGCTGAAATGACTCGTTCTGAGTCCTTAATTAAAGACATAAAAAATCTTCACGTTAAGTATGAGGAACTTGAAAGTCGTCATGAAACGCTCTCAACAACTCATGAAAAGCTTTCCTATGATTATCTTCAAAGGAAGCAAGATCTTGAGAAATTGAGAGCAGCTCATGAAGATCTTCAAAAGGAAAATGAGTCACTTCGCTCCAAACAGATCAGTTCTGCTCAGGAAGGATTTGAACCACCATGTCTTAAGTGCATTGAGTGTGATAATGCTACTACTGTTGCTGAATGTTCTACTGCTGCTATTGTTGCAATATCTTCAACTGTTGATGTGGGAACTAACCCCTCTGCTGAGGATTCCACTGCTATTGCTAATGAGAATGCTAGGTTGAAGACATTGCTTGAAACAGGGATGTACAAAAGTCTTAAAGGGCATCAGACACTATGTGATGTCCTCAAAAAGCAGATCTTGAACCGAAACCCGAGAAAAGAGGGTGTTGGGTTCGTAAGGAAAATGAATGCTGATGGCTCTTACTGGAAACCCGAGCAGTACCCCAAAACCACATGGGTTGCTGCAAAGGAATCTTCAGCAGATCTATCCAATCTATCTGGCTTCACTTGTGCAAACCCCATTGTCATTGATGAATCCTTTGATGCAAACTATAAACTGTTTAAGAATCAGAATGGTGAAGTGTTTGCCAGGTACATTGGTACTAACTGCAGGAATGGACCGCCTATGAAGAAGATCTGGGTTCCGAAAAAGTGTCTGGAGAATCTTCCTGTGAATGTCATCATGACACCACACGTGAAGAAGACAAACCTCAGACCACAGGCTTCATATGGTCCAAAGCTTCATACAGACAAAGGACTCACCTGAGTCGCACTTACACAAATGTTTTGCAGGGAGACCATACTCAGGCCTATGAATATGAGCGCGGTTCATCAAACCACCATGTTCATAAGACCAAGAACTATTCTGCGTATTCTTATGAGTACTATTGTCCGCCTGCAAGACTTTTTGCTAGGGCTCCAAAGCCAAAGTTCTCAGACGCTGCACTTAGACTTATTGCTTCTAAGCCACCCTTGAAGATGTGGGTGGCTAAGAAAGCTTAACTCTCTTTTGTAGGGAAAGGTCTCCAGGGGAAAACCAAAATCGTCTGACGCTATTGCTGGGGACCTTAAACATCTTGTAGGGCGCAAGATCAAATGCCCGAATGGTCTTACTATGTACTTCATTCCTGAATCGCTTGCTACTCTCCCTATCAGTCCTAATATGGATCTAAGCTTTCATAACCCACTGGTTTGTCAAATGTTTTTGCTTCACAATTCTCTTCGTGAAGCCTATCCCCCTAACTGCACTGTAGGGTACGACACCAGCATCTTCAGAATGGATTATTGATAGTGGGTGTACCAACCACATGACTGGCAAACGAAGCCTTCTTATGGACTCAACCTTACGTCCATCCGACAAGAGTCACATCACATTTGCTGACACTGGTAAAAGTAAGGTATTGGGTCTAGGTAGAGTTGCAATCTCAAAGGATCAACACATGGATAAAGTCATGCTTGTTTAATCCCTTGGCTTCAACTTAATGTCTGTCTCAATGCTTTGAAATTTGAACATGATCGTAATATTTGGAAAATATCACTGCCTTGTACTAATGGAATCTGACAAGTCTCTAGTGTTTGAAGGGTATCGGAAAGATGATTTGTACGTGGTAGATTTTTCGGCAGGACCACAGCTTGCCGTATGTCTTCTAGCAAAGGCTTCAGAATGCTGGCTCTGGCATCGGAGGCTAGGGCATGCTGGCATGAGGAACCTCCACACCCTTGCAAAGAAGAAGCATGTCATAGGCATCGAGGGCGTCAAGTTCAAGAAAGATCACTTATGCGGTGCCTGTGAAGCAGGGAAGATGACAAGGGCCAAACATCCCTCGAAGACAATCATGACAACCACTCGACCCTTCGAACTGCTCCACATGGATCGTTTCGGTCCCACTCGTTACTCAACTCTTACTACTACTGCTTGCCTCTATGGCTTTGTTATTGTTGATGATTATTCTAGATATACTTGGGTGCACATAATCTTCTACAAGACTGAAGTGCAGGATGTCTTCAGACGCTTCGCCAATCGAGCAATGAACAATTATGGAGCCAAGATAAAACACATCAGAAGTGACAATGGCACTGAATTCAAGAACACTGGCCTTGATACATATCTTGATACCTTGGGCATCACACATGAATTCTCAGCCCCATACACCCCACAGCAGAATGGCGTCATCGAACACAAGAACAGAACACTCATTGAGATGGCCCGAACGATGCTTGATGAATACAAGACTCCAAGAAAATTCTGGCCTGAAGCCATTGATACTACATGCCATACAATCAATCGTGTTTATCTTCACAAGCTTCTGAACAAGACATCTTATGAGCTCCTTACTGGCAAGAAGCCAAATGTCAGTTACTTCAGAGTATTTGGTGCCAGGTGATGGATCAAGGATCCACATCACACTTCAAAATTTGCACCAAAAGCACATGAGGGTTTTATGCTTGGATATGGAAAGGATTCGCACTCCTACAGAGTCTTCAATCTCTTTCATTATAAAGTGGTTGAAACAGTGGATGTGCGGTTTGATGAGACTAACGGCTCACAAAGAGAGCACCTCCCAAATATGCTAGATGAAGTTCCATCCATCGAATCAATCAAGCTTATGGGAACCGGAGAAATCATACCCTCTGAAGCTCAACCTGAAGAGGAACTTATCATCTCCGCACCTGATCAACCTGAAGACAATGCTCGGCCTAAAGACAATCCCACTAACAATGACAATGATCAGCAAGAGCAAAACCTTCGCCCTGTACATCCTCGTGTTGCCAATGAAGTGCAGATTGAGAGAATAATTGATAGCATCAATGCACCCGGTACACTCACTCGATCAAGGGCAACTCAGCTGGCAAATTTCTATGGGCACTTCACATTCGTCTAAATAACAGAACCCAAGAAAGTTGAAGAAGCCTTCATGGAACCTGAATGGATTCAAGCTATGCAAGAAGAGCTTCAACAGTTTGAGCTGAATAATGTATGGGAATTGGTTAAGCGTCCTGATCCTCGGAAGCACAACATAATAGGCACCAAATGGATATACCACAACAAGCAAGATGAGCATGGTCAAGTTGTCAGAAACAAAGCTCGTCTCCTTGCTCATGGATATACTCAAGTGGAAGGCATTGACTTTGATGAAACATTTGCTCCTGTGGCTAGACTTGAAGCCATACGCATACTGCTGGCCTATGCCAATCATCACAACATACTTCTATATCAAATGGATGTGAAGAGCGCCTTTCTCAATGGCAAGATTGAAGAAGAAGTGTATGTTGCACAACTGCCTGGCTTTGAAGATCCAAAAAATCCTGACATGGTATACAAGCTCGACAAGGCACTGTATGGCCTCAAACAAGCCCCTCGGGCCTGGTATGACACACTCAAATACTTCCTGAAGAGCAAAGGCTTCATACCTGGTTCCCTAGAACCCACTCTCTTCACGAAGACATATGATGGTGAACTGTTTGTGTGCCAAATATATGTGGATGACATTATCTTCGGCTGCACCAATCAGAAGTATAGTGAAGAGTTTGGATATATGATGCAAGAGCAATATCAGATGTCCATGATGGGAGAGCTGAAGTTCTTCCTCGGTCTCCAAATATGACAGCAACGCAATGGCATCTTCATATCTCAAGAGAAGTATCTCAAAGATTGTCTAAATAAGTTCGGTATGCAAGACCGCAAAGGCTTCACGACGCCAATGCCAGCCAAGAATCATCTGGGTCCCGACGACAATGGTAAAGAGTTTGATCAAAAGGTATACCGCTCCATGATTGGTTCTTTGCTTTATCTATGTGCATCTAGGCCAGATATTATGCTTAGTGTTTGCATGTGTGCTCGATTCCAAGCGACACCAAAGGAGTCGCATCACTTAGCTGTGAAGCGAATTCTTCGATATTTGGCTCACACCCCAACTCTAGGATTATGGTATCCAAAGGGCTCAGAGTTTGATCTGGTTGGATTCTCGGATGCTGATTATGCTGGTGACAAAGTGGATCGCAAGTCTACATCAGGCACATGTCACTTTCTGGGATGATCACTTGTAAGTTGGTCTTCAAAGAAGCAGAACTGTGTATCTCTCTCCACTGCTGAATCTGAATACATTGCTGCTGGATCTTGCTGCGCTCAGCTTCTGTGGATGAAACAAACACTCAAGGACTATGGCATTCATCTGAAGCAAGTGCCACTCTACTGCGACAACGAAAGCGCCATCAAGATTGCCAACAACCCAGTTCAGCACTCGAAGACAAAGCACATTGAAATTCGTCATCACTTTCTCAGAGATCATGTTGTGAAGGAAGATATTGATATCATACACATCAACACTGAAGAGCAATTGGTAGATATCTTCACCAAGCCCTTGGATGAGAAGAGATTTTGCAAGTTACGGTGTGAGCTAAATATCCTGGAATCCTCAAATGTCCTGTGATCAGGCACACATCCTAACACTTATGCATATTGATGACTTAGATGTGCAACACATGAAGTAAAGTATATCTTCAATCAATGAAGACATACATTCTAAGTGTGAATACATTAATGTGGAATTTGACTTCGGAGTGCCACGATAATTGTGCACCGTGTCTGGGTCTAATACTTCCTATACGGTGGGTAACGCCACCACCAAATGTTCTGTTTGAAGTGTTTCACTCATGGCGTTACATTTGCTATGTCTTCACATTTGGTATTGGCTTCAATCTCAACATATCTTCATGATTATCTTCACTATGTTGATTATATAGATATATATATATACTAGTGTTCTGTCCTCTACAGCATTCACTTATAGCTATGTCTTCTTGTTGAATCTTTTGAACTAAGTGAATGTGATCGGACCCTAACCTCTTTATGCTTTCTATCTCAAACTCTATCTCTCCAAATCATATGCATTCTATTGAAACTATCGAATGTCTTCTCTGCGTCCTTGTCAGCAGAAGATATAGAGACAACCATTAAGTCTGTTTTCAATGCTCATTCCTCCACCTAAAACCCGGAGAAGTGGGAACGACGACCCGACAATCCAGGCGTGCGTGGAACGTGGAACAAACCCCAATATGCTGCATGATGGCCACGTGTTCCTCAGATGCGAATCGCCAGGGGCACCTGTGTAATAACGCAGTGCCGCCCCTGTACCTATAAATACACACCTCACAACAGTCATTATCTCTTCTTCCACTCTCGCACGAACCCTAGCGCCATCGCTAGCCCTCGACGATGCCGGCGACGAAGTGCTTCGCTGCCGCAACCTCTCCGACACCGTCTTCACGCGGACCTCGGACATCGTCTTCTCTGCCGTCGCCGTAGGTGTCCTCCGTCGCCAAGTTAGGGCACGGACGATCGAACTGCTCGGCCTCCTCTTCCACTCCATCTAGCAGTTCTTCGTGTGGTAAATAAAACCTCCTTTTTACGGCCTCTTTGATCCTATAGCTTTATCACTTTCTACCACAAGCAGTTCCTATTCACACAAGTTGGATCTTTTTCATACTGCATCTCATAACATGCCTAGTATATTCACTTATGCTTCACAAAGTAGTTAGATTCCTCACTTGTACTGATCCGTGGATTCGTACAAATCTGGAACCAACTCCTTATCTATGAGTGAATGTCTTCGCACGATGAGGTCAATGTCTTCTAAACTGATTTATCTTCAAAATCTTCTGAGAATGCATATGACCTCTTCCCCTTCCCTCGGTCCTTAATGCTGTCACAGGTACATGTCCGTGGGAGAATCCCTTGGTTATCATAGTCTGCATTCATTTGCAGAATTCTTACAGCATCACATAAATTCTCCCGAAGCCAGTTCCTGTTTGTCCAGCAAGCGAAAACCTTTGAAGCCTCTGAACGTATTGAAGCCTTTCAGATTAAGGTTCATGGCTTCAGAAAAATCAGCAAGGAAGGGTGGCAGAAAGCGTCGAGGAGAAACATCAAGAGATCTGCCCGATGACCTCTCAGAGCTGTACAAGACAGATCCTGAAGAGGATTACAATCAGCGCAAGACGCGAATCCAATGGATTCGACACTATTGGGCAGAACAGTGGTTCAAGTACAGATTGGTGACCAAGGAATATGCTGAAAAGAATGCCATCAAGCGACCATGGGGAGACATCCTCTACAAAAATCTTCAACCCAGGACCAGAGATGAAGCCATTGAACAAGGCTTCTATCCCTGCATGGTCCGTGGACCACAGCCTGCGGATGCTGACCCATCGTCCCTGCTATGGTGTCGTGACGACAATCTGTTTAAGCGCAACTTCCAGTCTGCCCAGAACTCAGCGAAGTAGAACAAGAAGACTTTGGGTTTAGATTTCAACCCTGGTCCCTCTGCTCCCCGTGCCGATGGAACTCGTGAAGCTGAACCCAATCTTCTTGGGCCCTTCTACAATCTTGAAGGCCTCATCACTCACATCGTGGTTCAAGGGACAGTCGTGAATGAGCCTGCAGATGACACTGAATCAGATGAAGCGCCTGCAGCGCCGAAGCCAAAGAAGCTGAAGCAGCCAAAAGCTTCAAAGCCGGCCTCTGCACCAAAAATCTCATGGGCGAAGCCACTGGCAACTGCACCTCCTGAAGACAGTGTGCAGTCTGAAGATTTGTCACACATCTCCAAGCCCCAGAAGGTCAAGATGCCTCTGCCACACACCGGCCAAGAGCTAACAGCTGCTGCCATTCTGCGCAATGATGCCATTGATCTGTCAAGTGATGAAGATCTTGCAGATAACGCTCTTGAGCAACTCATCAAGGGCAAAGAAGAAGCAGAAATCTTCAATGATCTGCCTCTCTTTGATGTAACAATCATCCACAAATTCATTGATGAGTGGTTTGACATGCCAAACATCAGCTTCGAAGATCTGCAACTACCCATTGGCCTCAGTGTCGCCTTCCATGGCGCCATTGCTTCAGAGCTAGCCCTCGCTCAGTGCATCGTCAAACTGAAGCAAAAGATTGACTATGAAAAGGCTCAGTTCAAGAAGCATATGGCCAAGCTTAGCGTGCAAGAGGTGAAAAACTTCAAGATTATGCTGCACGAGCTCAAAGAAGCCTTTCTCAAGAAACGCGGAGAAGCTCAGGGTTTCTGGAGCGTATGAAGAACCTGGCTGACAAGTGTGTGCATGGCTACAACGAAGCTGAGAAGCGCAAGGCCCTTGGGCGTCTGGGCATTGATCCCAGGATGGCTGCTAAGCAGAAGAAGAAGCCCATTGTGACCGAACCTCTCGCACCAAGGCAGGAAGCAGATCCCATTGTCTTCCCAACTAGAATGACTGGCTCGAAGCCAAAAAGCCGGTCAACCGCTTCAGAACTGAAGAAGACGAGGACTGCTGAGGCTGAAGCCAGGAAGAGGAAACATCCTGAAGCCTCTCCTACTGCCCCCCTCCAAGAAGAAGAGGAAGACCAAGAAAGAACGGGCTGCTCCCACAGAGCCTTTGGTTGTTGAACCCATTTCCATGGTTCGTCCTGACGCTGAACGCCAACTGACAATCCATGAGCCTGCTTTCACAGAGGCTCATGAAGCTGAAGACTTTCCAGCAGCTGATCCCATCGCTGCTCACGACATTGGTCATCATGACCATGTAGAAGATGGTGCAGTCCTTCCTCAGCCCAAGCACAGCGAACTCATCAGCATTGGTTGTCCTCTGACGCCAATTGCTCATGATGCTTCATGGACTGATCGCCCACAAGAGGAAGAAGACTTTGAGGCCCAGCCAACTCCAACTACATAGGCATCGCATGCGTTGCGCAGGCTTCGCAAAGGACCAAGGCCTCCAGTCTCTGCGTCTGAAGCTGAAGCTGCTGAAGACATTCCAGCTGCATCAGCCGATGAAGAAGAAGTCCCACAAGCTGCTACTCCCCTGTCCCACCAAGAAGCGGTTCTCGAGGAGAACGTGATTGTGACCGACCCTCCAGCTCGTCAAGTGGAGGTTGAAAAACTTGAGGCTGCCACCACCAACACTAATGAAGCCACTGACGCTGTCATGGCTGAAGCTAATGTGGAGCCCTCACCAACAAAAGCACCAGAAGTCAGCGAAGCCACCGATCCCACTGCTTCTGTTCCTGCGCCTGCTACCGGTCCTCAGTTCGACTATCATGTTGAGCACAGGCCTCAGGTATAGAAGCCAATCCCAAGATTGCCCAGGTTCCCAGGTCCTGCATCAGCACCTGGATCCTTCAATATCAATGGCTTCAGAGCAAACAACACATTCTTCAATAGCTCCAGGAATCCCTACTCAAGGGAAAGAATATCATCTGATCGGTTCTGGAGCTATCCGCAGCGAAGCTATTACTCCTGCATTCTATACAATCAAGGTCGCATCTTCCCACACAAGCGTCTTGACATTGAAGAAATAGCTGGTCTGCCCTGTCTGGAAGAAGCTCTGGATTGCTTCAAAGAGGTTGAATTGCTGCCGTTCGTCACTGACCAAGAGCATTGGAATGAAGAGTTGCTGCTCCAATTCTATGCCACACTTCACATCCACGGGTATAACAGAGATCCGAAGACTTGGGTCCTGGAGTGGATGACAGGAAACGTTCATCACGAAGCCCAAGCCTTTGACATCATTGAGCTCACTGGTCTACCCACTCCCGGCGATCTCTACGAATCTGGCTGTCAACTTCACAGTGAAGCTGTGGAGAGCATCTTTCAGAAGCCTGAACCTAACATGAGTCAGATGCTAAGTATGATGAAGCCATTACCCCAAGATGCTGCATATCCCAAAGAGTTCTTTGTCGAAGACCTAGAGTATCTGCCAAGGACTATTTATCACATCATAAGGCGAACTCTTTGGCCCATCAAAGGGCACTCTCCACATGCCAAGCTGGAAGGTGCAATGAAGACTTTGGTCTTCTATATTCTTCATGGAAAATGATTCAATGCACAGGACTTCTTCATTCGCCAACTTGCTGCATCAGGCTCTGATCTGTTTGGCTTGATGTTCTACGCCCCATGGGTAATGTGGCTGATCAAACTTCACTCCGCTATCTCATATCAGCCATCTGCTCGCAATCATCGGATTTTTCTGCCTGATGTGGATATGTCTATTGAAGCCATCTATCCTGAGCTTGCCAAGGAACCTCTAAGTCTTCAGAATGCAGAGCATCAAAGTTTTTCTCAGAACATTGAAGGAGTTGAAGCAGTCACTCGTGTGTATCCTTTGGCTGGCACTACACGTGCACCACATCCTGCTCTCATTGAAGCCACTAACAGTACAACTGCCCCACGACCCAAGAAGTGCACTCGTGTTCTCAATGACCGAGAGCTTATTGTGGCTCTTCATCAGAAACAGGATAGGCATCATGACTGGCTGAAGCGTCAAATGCAAAGCCTCTTGGTGGATGTTAATCGCATTCGCAATCTTTCCACCAAGAATGCCTTTGTTGCTCATGAAACCTCTCGACGCACATGGAAAGGGCTGACGCTGATGTGTTCTGAAGATGATCTTCAAGCGGATGGCTTCTCTGAGTGCTTCAAGTTTCACTCCACACCTCCTCGAAGGGCAGTGCTGCGACGAACTCCATCTCTTGAAGACTCTGAGTTCTCTTCCTCTGCTGCAACTGTAAATGCCAGAGTGATCGAGGATAACGACGATGCTACTTCACCGCGGCCTCCTTCAGCACGCTTCGACACTACTCCAAGTTCTTCTGCACCGCCGAACACCACCAACGACCCTGCTGCTTCACCTACTCTTCATGGGAACGAGTAGAGGCTCTATGTCTTCAAACCTTTTTGGTCCTTACTGACAAAAGGGGGAGAAGAATATGAGTTTAATAGTCTTCAAGTGGGTCCATATGGGCGGGTGCTTCATATTTTGATTCGTGTTTACAACTCTCGTTTTGATACATTTGGTTTTTTGAGTTGTAACACTTAAACTCGATGGTCGTCTGCTACCTATTTGCCATTTTGTGATGCGATGATAAATCCCGCATGTGCGACGATAAATTTCACACTTAGATCATTTTACAGACGTCCATTTTCCATTATGCATGTCATTATCTTCACATACCTTCACATGCATAGTGGATTGTCATCATAAGTTGAAGAGGATCTCCACAAGCACAACCTGCCATGTGCATTTGCATTCCAAAAGCAAACTACTTATATGCACATCTTCAGGGGGAGCCCTTGCAACTTATGAAGACAATTCCTTATCCTTTACAATTTCACATATTATATTCCCCGTTGAAAACTTCAACTAGGTTGTCATCAATCACCAAAAAGGGGGAGATTGTAAGTGCATCTAGTGCCACCCCTAGTTGGTTTTGGAGTATTGACGACAAACCTAGTTGAGGGACTAATGTGTTTGTGAGAATTGCAGGATAACACAGGTAGAAGTCCCTCATTGATTCGGTTTTCCTACCAGAGATGACCCCTAAAAATGTATGAATACATTGATGTCAAAGGTGGTATATGAAGATATTCACATTGAAGACTATGACAAGAGAAGACATCGCATGAAGCCTATGGAGCTCGAAGACTTAGATCTTTCGTAGTTCTTTTTCTTCTTCTTTGTTGAGTCATAGGAACCACCATACTATTAAGTGGGGTCCAAGAGAACCATTCAGAATGACTGAAGTGATGCTTAACCAAAACCTATGTCTTCGAGTGAAGACTATGAGAGCGAATCTTGTCCAGAGTCGGACAAGTCAGCTTTGCTTGTAGCCCAAGTAAAGTTGCCGTGTGAGATTGAAATCTGACCGTTGGAACACGTGTCAGTTCCTTAGTGACCTAGGGTCATTTCGGACAAATCAGGTCGGGTTGCCTAGTGGCTATAAATAGCCCACCCCTTACAACCAAAAATGGTAGGCTACTCAGAGTTAGTATACGGCTTTTGTCGTTTGAGAGCAACCAACCTCGAAGCTTTTGAGAGAGAATTCCTTGCGAGGATAAAGCCCTAACCACCCAGAGCCAAAGAGAATTAGGCATCACTTAAGTCTGCTTGTCTGTGTGATCTGAAGACTTATTACACTTGAGGACTGTGAATCCTCCAGCCGGTTAGGCGTCGCGTTCTGAGCATCCAAGAGACATTGTGGATTGCCGGTGAACGAAGTCTGTGAAGGTTTGGGAGTCTACCTTGAAGACTTACCAGAGTGATTGGGCAAGGTCTGTGTGACCTTAGCTCAAGGGGAATACGGTGAGGACTGGGTGTCCTGAGCTGCGTGTTCAGGACTGGGTGTCCGGGACTGGGTGTCCTCAGGTTTAAATACCTAGCCGCCCTAACCAGACGTACAGTTGTCACAGCAACTAGAACTGGTCCAACACATCATTGTCTTCAACGAGTCACTGGTTTCATCCTTCCCTTCTCTTTACGTACTGTTACTCCTTGTGAAGTCATTGTATGATTGCACTATCTTTTATCTTCACTGAGTGACTGCGTGTTCTGTTTGGCTTCATAATATCTTCCTACCTGATCCTTACTACATTGCTGCTATTAGTCATTGTGCTTTCACTCTATTGAATACTTGACTATGGCTTGCCTAGTGTAGTCTACCTTCCGCTGCAGGGTAATAGGTTTATTTTTATCGTTTGTCTTCATACCTTCCACGTTTTGAAAACTTCATAAAAATCGCCTATTCATCCCCCTCTAGTCGATATAACGCACTTTCACAGTGCGTAGCACTGACCCTAGGGGTGGGCTATGTTACGGTAGATACACCGTGGCACGGTGTACCGAGTCACCCGTTCGGTGTCTCGAGAACCCTGTTCACATCGTTCGGGGCCGTATGTGGAAACCTCGGCCGGACACCCAGCGGATGGAACCTGGATAGGCGATAAACCTGGACTAGGGACTTCAGTGTTTAGGTAGGCCGTGGCCGACACCCTCGTTGGGCTTCCGCTTGAAGGTTGCCGAGTACATGTCGTGTAAACGACGGTAAGTGGTGAGAGCGTGTATGAAGAAGTACACCCCTGTAGGGTTAACATCATCTATTTGAATAGCCGCGTCCGCGGTATAGGACTACTTGGTTGCTTATACAGTTCATAGACAAGTTAATGGTTACTACTAGAAGACTCAAGATAAGTGTGAGTACCTAGGATGGCCCTCTCGTAGGATGACGAGGGAGGATCCCCGGTGGAGTATTGTGTTGGTGATTAGTGGACTCGTGTGCGAAAACTATTTTACTAGTGGTGTCCCATAGGATAGCTTAGCCAAGAGTCAAAGCTGGCTTGCTGCAATAACTCCACCACCTTCTTGAGAATGAGCATGTATAGTACGTTCTGATGTAAGACTTGCTGAGTACCTTTGTACTCATGTTTTCTTAATTACTATTTTCAGACGACAACACCACCCCCTCCGATGGGTTTTATGTAGATCCTGACGTCGATGAGTGACTTGCCACCCAGGTGGTGATCCTGGCCATGGAGGGCCCTATGTAGATAGACAGGCTTCGAGAAGCCTTCTTTCTTTCTAGTGTCTGTACTCAGACTATTTGCTTCCGCATGTGCTTGTATGTTTGTATGACTTGAGTGTCAGGTCATGTGACCCCTACCTGTATGAACTTGTTATGTATGGCTCTCTGGAGCCTTTAAATAAAGTACTTGAGTTGTAGAGTTTTGTTGATGCCATGTTGTATTTGCACATATCGAGCATATTGTGTGTATGATTGAAATGCTTGGTATGTGTGGGATCCGACAATCTAGTTGTTTATCCTTGGCAGCCTTTCTTATGGGGAAATGTAGTCTAGTGTTCCTCGAGCCATAGTAGTCCGCTACAGACTAGTTCACCGGAGTCCTGCTAGCCCAGCACTACTGCTCGGGACACTTGACTGGCCGGCATGTGTTTCACTTTGTTCCTATGTCTGTCCCTTCAGGGAAATGTCACGTGGTGACATCCGGAGTCCTGCCTAGCCTGCTACAGCCCGGGTTCCCCGGAGTCCTGTTAGCCCAGTGCTACAGCCCGGATTCACTCGCTGATGACCGCCATGCTTAATGTGATTCATGTATGCCTGTCTCCATAGGTCTGTGCCACTTTGGGTTCAAGACTAGCCATGTTGGCCCGGGTTCTCCGTCATATGGATGCTAGCGACACTATCATATACGTGAGCCAAAAGGCGCAAACGGTCCCGGGCCATGGTAAGGCGAAACCCGTGGGGATACCGTGCGTGAGGCCGCAATGTGATATGAGGTGTTACCGGCTAGATCGATGTGACATGGAATCGGGGTCTTGACAGCGTTGGCATCAGAGCCGGACTGCCTGTAGGTTCGTTGAGCCAAACTGGTCGATGTCGAGTCTAGAAATGCTTTAGTTATATGTAGGGGAATTGATTGTGGGAGGGAGTGTAAGGCTCTTTTACTCCTTTACCTTATGCCCTCTGATCTGTGTCACTCTCTTCTCTTTCTACGTGGGTTAAGGACTAGGCTCTCTTCTTTTGTCAGGTTCACGTGTTACTAATCCGTAGTAGCTTATAGGATTGTTGTTACAAGCCTCAGTACAGTTTCTACTACTTTTAGTATGTTGCCAATTGAATCAGAACCCTGATATGATGTTGTAAAGTGGTATTGCAAACTGTTGTGGATGTCTCAAATCTTTTTCTGAGCATTTACAGCCGTTATGCTGTCCAATTTTCCCTAGAAAGCATTGTGGTTGTGCTTTCAGATGGCCACTCGTGCTCGAAACCAAGTGGTTCGCCTGACCCGGTGCCTCAATGTGCCCGATCATACTGCTATGTTAGTCCGGGTAATGATCGAGATGGGTTACCGTTGGTATCCCGAATACACTATCGAAGAGCAATTCCGAGACTTTAATCAAAGCCAATATTTCTGCACCGTCAGGATATTTCCTTCTTATCCTGGATCTACCGAGCCCCTCCACTGTTCCTATGGACTCGGGGTTACTGTTGAGATGGCTGTGCAGGATGCTGCCTATTCCATGATGACCATCATGCGAGTCCGGACTGGCCTGCTTCGGAACACCGACTTCCGTTATATGCCAGCTTCACTCCCGGGAGCGCAAGGGTATCTCCAGGCTATCTATGCTGACTCCACACGTGAGGACTCACTAACACGCACCACTGCCGAGGTGCTCGAGGATAAGGAGTGAGAGAATCGGGCCTTGAGACTGGAGCTTTTCAACACCCGTGCTGATCATTGGGCCACTTTGACTCGGTTTGCACCTGCTGTGCAAGCTGGATGTATGGACACAAGGGATCTGTATCCTGTGAGATCTGCTCTGCCAGACATGGTGGATTGGCGTGATGTGGGAGGCATCACCCCACCCCGTGCTCCCCGCAGGCCACCGTTTGTTGGTCCAAGACCTCATCCTAGCCCCTATGGTCCACAAGCTCTTCAGGACCGTCTGTTCCCGGATGATCACGCTGAACTTCCAGGCTATGGAGGTGACTTCTATGAGACTACTACGGAGCTGTCTGAGTTAGTAGTAGTATCACTATTATTGTAATAGTTGTATTTCCACTGTCCTGCGTGACTTGTGGAATATGACTTAGTGTGTAATCAATTCTGGAGGTGTAGAAAAATAATGTATAGGAGCTTGGAATGCCTCCGATGAGATGTAACGTCTTTCATCATAGTTGTACTGTAGCCTGGGCTTGTACTAAACTATGTATGGTGTGTATGACTGTTGGTATATATATGGCAGTTCTATATTACCATGTCATACGGATGAACATCTCTGCATTCCGTGTTATCCATTACATTCTACACTTCCTTGCTAAGTTGTGCCATCCTTACCTAACCGTTGTATTGTTTTCTCTTAGGATGGTCAACACCCGCAGCAACCCTGCTGCCCCGGAGCAGGGGGAAGCCACTGCAGTTAGGGGTGAAAATCTGCCTCACCCGCCTTCTCTGGCTGAAGTGATGCTGGAGGCGGAAAGAAACAAGTGTGAGACTAACCGCTTGCTGGAGCGGATTGAGCAGAACACTGCACGCCATCAGCGAAATGACTTGGTGTCAATCAATGACTTCATCAAGTTGTACCCACCAAAGTTTAACCATTCCGTCGAGCCCCTCGACGCGGATGACTGGCTTCGCAGCATCACCCACAAGCTACGTTCTGCCAACGTAGCCGAAGCTGATAAGGTTACTTATGCTGCCTATCACCTCGAAGGCCCTGCTAGCCTTTGGTGGGAAAATTTTGAAGCTATGCGCCCGGTCGGCCAAATCACTACTTGGGCTGAATTGAGTGAGGCTTTCCATCAGCATCACATCCCGGAAGGTCTCATAGATCGCAAGAGGGAAGAGTTCTGCAATTTCACCCAAGGAAGACTGACTGTGGATGCATATAGTCGTGAATTTGGGAATCTGGCACAATATGCTCCTGAAGAGGTATCCACCGACGCTAAGAAGCTGTCAAGGTTCCGCAAGGGACTTACCCTGAGCTTCGCCGCGATCTTCGTCTGCACGAGTGCACCTCTTTTCAGAAGTTGGTCAATAAAGCCATAAGTGCTGAGACAGGCCAGTCTGACTATGACGCTTCACGCAAGCACTCTCGTGATTTTGGCTCTTCATCCGGCTCTGGATCTCAGAAGCGTCGGGTGTGGATTCCAAGCACGGCACTGCCACCCAGGTTCATTCCGAGGCCATCCTTTGAGGCGCCTCGTCCCAACCAGCAGTTTGCACCGTCCAAGCCCTATGGTGGCCGCGCTACTAATGCTGCTCCACGCCCCAATGTTGTGACATGTTTCAAGTGTGGAGAGCCGGGACACTATAGTCGAGAGTGTCCCCAGAACAACAACCCCAATCAGTCTAGAAAGTCTGTTGGTTGTGGTAAACCAGCGGGAAAGACATTCTACGCCAAGCCGGTCACCACTTCACGTGGCCATGTCAACTATGTCTCAGCCGAGGAGGCTCATGAGGATCCCAACGTCGTCCTTGGTACACTCCTTGTTAACTTCCATCCGGCATCTGTTCTTTTCGATACTGGAGCATCTCATTCATTCATATCTGAGAGCTATGCTCGATCGCATAACACGACATTCTGTGACATGCCCACTTCCATGGTAATTCAAACTCCGAGTTCCAAATGGCAAACTTCTAGAGTAAGCCATGGGAACGAAATTCTTGTCGATAGACTTGTCTTCCTTGCATCCTTAATAGCTCTCAAGTCCTCGGACATAAACATCATCTTGGGTATGGACTGGATGTCAGCTCATTATGCTAAGATTGATTGTGCTACTAGAACTGTTCAACTTACTCACCCATCGGGCCAGACAGTCAATGTCTTAACTCGAGTGGCCAAGCGCCAGCTTTACTCCCTAAATGCCAACCCCCTTCCAGACCTTGAAGATATTCCAGTAGTCCAAGACTTTCCGGATGTCTTTCCAGAAGAACTGCCAGGTGTTCCACCTAATAGGGATGTCGAGTTTGTGATAGACCTTGTTCTAGGAACCGTTCCAATTTCTGGAAGACACTATAAGATGGCACCCTTAGAACTAGCCTATCTTAAGAACCAACTTGATGAGTCCTTGAAAAAGGGTTTCATCTGTCCTAGTTCCTCTCCTTGGGCTTGCCCCGTCCTCTTTGTCAAGAAGAAGGATGGAACGGATCGGATGGTTGTAGATTACCGACCTGTCAACTTGGTCACTATCAAGAACAAGTATCCGCTTCCCAGGATCAATGATCTGTATGACCAGCTCGCTGGATCCTCAGTATGTTCCAAGATGGATTTGAGGTTGGGCTACCATCAAACCAAAATCAGAAACGGGGACATTCCCAAAATGGCCTTTGTTACTCGTTATGGCCAATACGAGTACACCGTTATGTCCTTCGGTCTAACCAATGCCCCAGCCACCTTCTCTCGGTTAATGAACTCGGTCTTCATGGAGTATTTGGATAAATTCGTTGTAGTATACCTCGATGACATACTCATCTACTCCAAGAATGAAGAGGAACATGCCGCACATCTAAGGCTGGTATTGACGAAACTTCGAGAGCATCGCCTTTATGCCAAATTCTCCAAGTGTGAATTTTGGTTGCCAGAAGTGACCTATCTAGGCCATGTAATCTCTAGTAAGGGTATTGCTGTCAATCCCGAGCGAGTTCAAGCCGTCCTTGATTGGACTCCACCTGAGACGGTCAAGCAAGTTCGGAGCTTCCTTGGCTTAGCGAGCTATTGCCGCTGCTTCGTCGAGAATTTCTCCAAGGTTGCTAAACCTCTAACTGAACTCCTCAAGAAAGATAAAAAGTTCGAGTGGACCCCACAGTGCAAGTTCAGCTTTCAGGAACTGAAAAGACGCCTGACATCTGCTCCTATACTGGTACCACCAGATTTCTCCAAGGACTTTATTATCTATTGCGACGCCTCGCGACAAGGACTAGGTTGCATACTCATGCAAGATCGTCAGGTAATTGCCTATGCTTCACGGCAATTACACCCACATGAGGAAAATTATCCCACACATGATCTAGAGCTTGCAGCTGTAGTCCATGCACTCAAAACTTGGTGACATTACCTTCTCGGTAATCGTTGCAAGATCTTCACCAATCACCAAAGTTTGAAATATATCTTCACCCAACCGGATTTGAATCTCAGACAACGACGTTGGGTCGAGTTGATCTCGGATTACGACTTAGGAATAGCTTACACCCCGGGAAAAGCCAATGTCATGGCCGATGCACTAAGTCGTAAATCCTATTGTAACAACCTGATGTTACACCAAAGTCAACCACTTCTCCATGAGGAATTTCGTAAGCTTAATCTTCACATTGTTCCTCGAGGATTCCTATCCACCCTGGTGGCGAAACCTACCTTTACGGATCAGATCATCAAGGCATAGAAGGTAGATCCGGGAATCTCCCGTATTAAGAGAAACATTAAGAAAGGAGTCGCGAATTGTTTCTCCGTTGATGATCAAGGTGCCATATACTTTGGAAACCGCTTAGTGGTTCCCAAGGCACGAAACCTGAGGCGGCTGATCCTTAAGGAAGCTCATGAATCCCCTCTCACCATTCATCCCGGTAGTACTAAGATGTATCAAGACCTACACCAGACGTTTTGGTGGACTAGGATGAAGAGAGAAATTGCTCAATACATTGCTAGCTGCAACGTCTGTCGTCGTGTTAAAGCAGAGCATCAACAGCCTGCTGGCACCCTTCAACCTTTGGCTATTCCTGAGTGGAAATGGGATAAAATCAGTATGGATTTCATTACTGGGTTTCCTAGGACCAAAAGAGGGAATAATACCATCTTCGTTGTGATCGACCATCTTTCCCAAGTAGCCCACTTTCTACCTGTTCGTGAGAGTATCACCGCTAGCCAGCTAGCTGATTTATACATCTCCCGAATAGTATCTCTTCATGGTGTCCCATTGGAAATTAACTCAGACCGTGGGAGTCTCTTCACCTCTCGATTTTGGGAAAGTTTCCAAAATGCTATGGGAACTCGTCTCTCTTTTAGCACTGCCTTCCATCCTCAATCAAGTGGTCAAGTAGAGCGAGTCAATCAAATTTTGGAAGATATGCTCCGAGCTTCTGTCATCTCATTCGGAATGGGTTGGGAGAAATGCCTTCCATTCGCGGAGTTTGCTTATAACAATAGTTATCAAGCTAGCTTGGGGAAATCTCCTTTCGAAGTTCTCTATGGACGAAAATGTCGAACGCCTCTTAACTGGTCAGAAACCGGGGAAAGACAACTCTTTGGCCCGGATATGATTCAGGAAGTAGAAGAGCAGGTTCGCGTTATTCGTGAGAAATTGAAAACAGCCCAATCTCGTCAAAATAGCCAATATGATCGTAAACATAAGCTCATGACTTATGAAGTCGGCGAGAAGGCTTACCTTTGGGTTACTCTGTTAAATGGAACCCATCATTTCAGTATCAAAGGCAAATTGGCTCCTTGTTTTATTGGACCCTTTCGCATTCTTGCCAAACGAGGAGAAGTTGCCTACCAATTGGAACTACCTCTGCATCTTTCCAAAGTTCACGATGTCTTCCACGTTTCTCAACTCAGGCGTTGCTTCGCGGATCGTATCCAGGGAGTGGACCACGAAACGCTTGATCTACAAGATACCCTCTCCTATCGGGAATATCCCGTTCGAATCCTTGATCAAGCCGAGCGTACCACTCGACGCCATAATATCAAGTTTCTCAAGGTTCAATGGTCACACCATTCCGAGAAAGAAGCCACTTGGGAAAGGGAGGATTGTCTTCGACTCGAGTACCCCACCTTCTTCCCAGAGGATCCTAAATCTCGGGACGAGATTCTTTTGAGTGGGGGTGAGTTGTCACACCCTAGCTGGTTCATGCATTAGAGTGTTGCATCATGTCTACTTCCACAAAAATTTGAAATGGGGATGACAGAACCCCCAGCAACCCCCCTAGAAACAACTAGGGTTTACTAAAATTATTTTCAATGAACCCAAAATGTCATTCACAAAATGTTCGTCATTTCTGGATTGGGTTAAAACCCATGGCAAAAATGGTGCACTCTTTTCTAGGACATTCTGGATTCTTTGAATTAAATCATAAGTATTTGAATTTGGGCATTTAAATGCTATAAAGTATTTTAAATGCCCAAATAATTCTGGAGTTAAGTGAGGGCTGTTAGGAATAATCCCAACAGAGCCCACAATTATTTTCAGGATTTTAGTAAGTGCCTGAGTATTTTTAATAAAGCCCTAAAGTTACAGAAAAATAGAAAAAGAAAACAAAACAGGAAAAGAGAGAAAGAGAAGGCCTACCTGGCACCCAACCAGCAGGCCCACCTGCCGACCCAGCCCAGTTACCGCTCCAGCGAGCTGCTTGGCTTGGCCAGGCAGGCAAGCAGCTGCTCGACGGCGAGCACAGCATGCGCACCACGCAGCTGCCCGCCGCCTCGCCGCTCCCCTCGTCGAGCTATCGACGTGGCACGACCCCCCTCTCTCTCCCCGACCTCGCAGACATTCGCTCTTCCCTCTAGTTCCTCTCTCTCGCCCTCCCCGACGTCGCCCGAGACGTCACCATCGCCGCCGCTCGCCGCAGCCACGTCCAACGCCGTCCCCGTGCCCTCTCACCGTGTCCGGACGGTTCGCCGTCGTCGACTACGTCGACTAGCCAAGCCGCATGATGCCGGAGCCCCTGCATCGTCCCCGCCGCCGTCGTCTTCAACCTCGGGCCGCCGAGATCCCCGTCGCTGTTCCCGACCGCAACGAGCCTTCCCCGAGCACGCTGACCTTCTCTGCGGCTTCCCAGTGAGCTATTTCTCCTCCCCCTTCTCTCCGCTTCATCGCTAGAGCTCTGTAGCCGTCATGCCTTTTCTGTCCGAACGCACCGCCGCCTGACCATGTCGCCGGCGATGCTCCGGTGACCTTTTGATCATGGGGTTGTGCCCGTCACACTCGCTGCATCGCGTAGATGTTGTAGGTGAAAGCGCCACGCCACCTAGGCCATTGCAGCCACGTGCACGAGCTGACCCGAGCTTTGGCCTCCGCCAAGCTCGTCGTCGGCGATGCCCCGACCACTCCCCGGCCAAGCCATCACCACGGCTGGATGCGGGCGAGCACCAGCTGCCTGTAGCTACTCTCCGCGCAGCAAATGATGCCCTGTGGGCAAATCCCGCAGCACGCCGCCGTGTCTGGCCTCGCCAGCGGCTAAACGCCGGCAGGCTTTGACCCGCTGACCGGTGAGTTGACCACGCCTGACCTGTGTGGGCCCAGGTTGACAGATGGCGGCGTGCTGTTAATTAGTTTATGATTAGTGCTAACTAATTATAATTAGTTTAGATCACTGACATGTGGGCCCAGGCCCCACTGACAGTTAGTTAGTATTAACTTAATCCTGTTAGTTAGCCGAGACACTGACAGACGGGGCCCACCAGTCAGGTTTGACTGGCCCTATCGCCTTTGACTCGCTGACGTCACAGTGTCGGAGTGCTGACGCAATTATTCATTTTCTGGATTTATTTTTATATAGGAAATTCCAGAAAATAGCCAAAACTTCTAAAAATCATAGAAAATCAACCATAGCTCCAAATCAAACAAATTATATATGAAAAATGATCAAAAAAATTCAATCTATCCATCTGTAATGGTTTCATGCATGACAAACCACTTTAACCTTGCTGTTTATGTGAAACAAGCTAACACACTTATTATGCATAAGAACTTTAACTTCCATTTGAATCTTTGGTTCAAATGGACCCATTTCAACTTGTTTCACATTGCATTAGGCAGGACACATCATTTTGCCATGTCATAGCATGCATCATATTGTTGCATATTGTCATGTGTTGATTATGTTCTGTGTGTCCTTCGTGGTAGGTTCTGCCTCTGAGGATATCTCCGAGTATCCAACTGAAGGGCAGTACCCTACTACCACTCCATCAGGCAAGCAGCCCCATTGATCATATTGATACAATCCCATGTTCTCGCCTCTGCTCTCATTTACTGCATTAAGACAACATCATTTCAAACTGCTGTGTGCTACGGTAGTTGAACCCTTATCCTCTGCATGACCTGTCATTGCCACACTAACTAGATGAAACCCACTAGCATGTGTAGGAGTTGACTGAGCCATGTTTGTGTTTCCTACCTTGCTATGCCTGCTATGCTTAGAGTTGTGTCAGGTCTGGTTCATCTGGGTGATGGGCTAGAGTGAAATGATTATGTTGGTAATGTGAGGGATGTGTTGAACATGTTTTGGTAAAGGTATCAATGAGAGGCCATGTAGGAGTACATGGTGGGTTGTTTCATTGAGGCTGTCCCTAAGAACTGAGATCTGTATGTGTGATTTAAGATTCAGTTACTACCATACATTGGGCCCGAAACCAATGGACCCTCTCGGCTTCTTAATCACCCTAGTACTATGTCCAGGAGTTGCAATTAGTTTCTGGTGTTTGTAGGTTATGTGTTGGTGGCCGTGCGTAGCGCTGACCCTAGGGGTGGGCTATGTTGCGGTAGATACACCATGGCACGGTGTACCGAGTCACCCGTTCGGTGTCTCGGGAACCCTGTTCACATCGTTCGGGGCCATATGTGGAAACCTCGGCCATACTCCCTGCGGATGGAACCTGGATAGGGGATAAACCTGGACTAGGGACTTGAGTGTTTAGGTAGGCCATGGCCGACACCCTCGTTGGGCTTCCGCTTGAAGGTTGCCGAGTACATGTCATGTAAACGACGGTAAGTGGTGAGAGCGTGTATGAAGAAGTACACCCCTGCAGGGTTAACATCATCTATTCGAATAGCCGCGTCCGCGGTAAAGGACTACTTGGTTGCCTATACAGTTCATAGACAAGTTAATGGTTACTACTAAAAGACTCAAGATAAGTGTGAGTACCGAGGATGGCCCTCTCGTAGGATGACGAGGGAGGATCCCCGGTGGAGTATTGTGTTGGTGATTAGTGGACTCGTGTGCGAAAACTATTTTACTAGTGGTGTCCCGTAGGATAGCTTAGCCAAGAGTCAAAGCTGGCTTGCTGCAATAACTCCACCACCTTCTTGAGAATGAGCATGTATAGTAGGTTCTGATGTAAGACTTGCTGAGTACCTTTGTACTCATGTTTGCTTAATTACTGTTTTCAGACGACAACACCGCCCCCTCCGATGGGTTTTATGTAGATCTCGAAGTCGATGAGTGACTTGCCACCCAGGAGGTGATCCTAGCCATGGAGGGCCCTATGTAGATAGACAGGCTTCGAGAAGCCTTCTTTCTTTCTAGTGTCTGTACTCAGACTATTTGCTTCCGCATGTGCTTGTATGTTTGTATGACTTGAGTGTCGGGTCATGTGACCCCTACCTGTATGAACTTGTTATGTATGGCTCTCTGGAGCCTTTAAATAAAGTACTTGAGTTGTAGAGTTTTGTTGTGATGCCATGTTGTATTTGCACATATTAAGCATATTGTGTGTATGATTGAAATGCTTGGTATGTGTGGGATCCGACAATCTAGTTGTTTATCCTTGGCAGCCTTTCTTATGGGGAAATGTAGTCTAGTGTTCCTCGAGCCATAGTAGTCCGCTACAGCCTGGTTCACCGGAGTCCTGCTAGCCCAGCACTACTGCTCAGGACACTTGATTGGCCGGCATGCGTTTCACTTCGTTCCTATGTCTGTCCCTTTGGGGAAATGTCATGCGGTGACATCCGGAGTCCTTCCTAGCCTACTACAGCCCGGGTTCCCCGGAGTCCTGTTAGCCCAGTGCTACAGCCCGGATTCACTCGCTGATGACCGACATGCTTAATGTGATTCATGTATGCCTGTCTCCATAGGTCTGTGCCGCTTTGGGTTCACGACTAGCCATGTCGGCCCGGGTTCTCCGTCATATGGATGCTAGCGACACTATCATATACGTGAGCCAAAAGGCGCAAACGGTCCCGGGCCATGGTAAGGCGAAACCCGTGGGGATACCGTGCGTGAGGCCGCAATGTGATATGAGGTGTTACCGGCTAGATCAATGTGACATGGAATTGGGGTCTTGACACCATCATCTACTTATTACTTCCCAATGCCTTCCTCTAGGCCCAAATAATGGTGAAGTGTCATGTAGTTGATGTTCACATAACACCACTAGAGGAGAGACAACATACATCTCATCAAAATATCGAACGGATACCAAATTCACATGACTACTAATAGCAAGACTTCTCCCATGTCCTCAGGAACAAACGTAACTACTCACAAAGCATATTCATGTTCATAATCAGAGGGGTATTAATATGCATATAGGATCTGAACATAAGATCTTCCACCAAATAAACCAACTAGCATCAACTACAAGGAGTAATCAACACTACTAGCAACCTACAGGTACCAATCCCAAACTTGGAGACAAGAATTGGGTACAAGAGATGAACTAGGGTTTTGAGAGGAGATGGTGCTGGTGAAGATGTTGATGGAGATTGCCCTCTCCCGATGAGAGGATCGTTGGTGATGACGATGGCGATGATTTCCCCCTCCCGGAGGGAAGTTTCCCCGGCAGAACAACTCCGCTAGATCCCTAGATTGGTTCCGCCTCGTGGCTGCGGAGTCTCATCCGGAAAGATGGCTTATCATTTTTTCCTCATCGAAAGACTCCATATAGCAGAAGATGGCCGTCGGAGGGCCACCAGGGGGCCCACGAGGTAGGTGGGCACGCCCAGGGCGTAGGGCGTGCCCCCACCCTCGTGGCCAGGGTGTGGCCCCCCTGGTGAACTTCTTGCGCTCAGTATTTTTTATATATTCTGAATTTGACTTTCATGAAGTTTCAAGACTTTTGGAGCTGTGCAGAATAGGTCTCTAATATTTGCTCCTTTTCCAGCTCAGAATCCCAGCTGCCGGCATTCTCCCTCTTTATGTAAACCTTGTAAAATAAGAGAGAATAGGCATACGTATTGTGATATAATGTGTAATAACAGCCCATAATGCAATAAATATCGATATAAAAGCATGATGCAAAATGGACGTATTAACTCCCCCAAGCTTAGACCTCGCTTATCCTCAAGCGAAAGCCGAAATCAAAAAATATGTCCACATGTTTAGAGATAGAGGTGTCGATAAAGATAAAATACGAACATGAGGGCATCATGATCATTCTTAGAACAACAACTTATATAATTCTTGTCATATGATCTCTTATGCTAAAGTAACAATTCAATCACAATTTCTAGTATGAATCATAAACTTCATTGAAAACTAAGAAACTATAATCTCAGTCATTGGAGCAATTGCAATTTATCATAACATAGGAAAGAGTCAATATAAGAGCTTTTCAGCAAGTCCACATACTCAACTATCATATAGTATTTCACAATTGCTAACACTCATGCAATACTTATGGGTATGGAGTTTTAATCGGACACAAAGAAAGATAGGGGCTTATAGTTTTGCCTCTCAACGTTTTACCTCAAGGGTAATGTCAACAATAATAGTTCATGAAAACTCACATCCAATTAGCCATATATACCAGGATCTTTCCAACATGTTGTGCTTGCCAAAAGATAAAATGTAAAAAAGGAAGGGTGAAGATCACCATGACTCTTATGCAAAGTAGGAGATAAAAGTAAAAGATAGGCCCTTCGCAGAGGGAAGCAGAGGTTGTCATGCGCTTTTATGGCTGGATGCACAAAATCTTAATGCGAAAGAACGTCACTTTATATTGCCACTTGTGATATGGACCTTTATTATGCAGTATGTCGCTTTTATTTCTTCCATATCAGACGATCGTATAAAGCTTATTTCCTCCACACCAATCAATCATACATATTTAGAGAGCAATTTTTATTGCTTGCACCGATGACAACTTACTTGAAGGATCTTACTCAATCCATAGGTAGATATGGTGGACTCTCATGGCAAAACTGCTTGAAGGGTGTTTGGAAGCACAAGTAGTATATCGACTTGGTGCAAAGAATTTGGCTAGCATGAGGTGGAAAGGCAAGCTCAATCATGTTGGATGATCCATGACAATATAATTTATCCCAGATGTAAGAAAACATAACCCATTACATTGTCTTCCTTTTCCAACGTCAACTCTTTAGCATGTCATATTTTAATGAGTGCTCACAATCATAAAAGATGTCCAAGATAGTATATTTATATGTGAAGACCTCTCTTTCTTTATTACTTCCTATTAATTGCAACGATGACCAAAACTATGTTTGTCAACTCTCAACAACTTTTATTCATCATACTCTTTCTATGTGAGCTCATTACTCTCCATAAGATCCATATGATCCCTTTGTTTCTTTTTATTCTTTCTGTTTTCTTTTATTCACACAAGATCATGGCAAAATAATCAAGCCCTTGACTCAACACTAATCTTTATTATATATAACTCTCGGACTCGATTACATAGAAGGATCATAAAGCAAAACTCACAACTAGATCATACTAAAAGCTTTTATTCTACTAGATCAAGATATTACCAAAAGGATCAAACTAAGAAAAACGGTAAAGATAAAAGTGATGGTGATACGATACCGGGGCACTCCCCCAACCTTGGCAGTTGCCAAGGGGAGTGCCCATACCCATGTGATTATGTCTATCTTTTCAGGGATGGTGATGTGATATTCTTGGCAATGATGCCCCTCAGGATAAGATTTTCCTCCTCAAGATTATTGACTTGCTGCTTGAGGTCCATTATTTCCTTTCGAAGCTTTCCTCTAACAGCCAAAGCTCCCTGAACCCAAGGGTGCTGCATAGCTGCGGGAGAACCAGTGACACTCCTTTTCATATTCTCATAAGAAAGAAATCTAACATTGGAAGGGATAACCGAGTTTGGAATAGCCAAGCTCTGCAGTTCCCCCATTGTGAATCCAGCTCGGAAGCGAGAAGTGACTTCTTGATCCTCCTCCATGGCATCTATTCTCTTAAAATCAGCCTCCATCTCTTCCTCCCTTGCTGGCCCAAAGTAGTCAACATTATTGTTTGTCATTGATCTAGGTGCCGGATGAGACACTCGTCTCTCCCCGATTGACTCTTGTGAAGACATCTTGCTCTAATCTGTAGCAACAACAGCTCGAAACACAAATAGAGGATAATTGCATGATACGAGAGTCAAAACCTCCGGGAGATTATATAATGAATTTTTACCGACCAAAATACATGTCGTGTACGAAAATGGAGTCCGGAGAGCACACAAGGTGCCCACGAGGTAGGGGGGCGCGCCCAGTAGGGTAGGGCGCGCCCTCCACCCTCGTGGAGGCCTCGTGTCCTTCCCGGGCTGCTTCTTATTTTTCTATTTTTCTAAATATTCCAAAACGGAAGAAAATTGCCATTAGAACTGTTTTGGAGTCGGTTTACTTACCGTACCACATACCTATTCCTTTTCGGAGTCTGAAACGTTCTGGAAAGTGTCCCTTATGTATTCCTCCGGGGTTACGGTTTCAATAACATTGGTTTCAACATTTATAGGATTACCTGAGATATAATGTTTAATTCTTTGACCGTTCACCACCTTCGGATTTGTGCCTTCGAAGTTGTTGATTTTTATGGCACCAGAACGATAGACCTCCTTGATAACGTATGGACCTTCGCATTTAGAGAGAAGTTTTCCTGCAAAAAATCTTAAACGAGAGTTGTATAGCAACACGTAGTCACCTACATTAAACTCACGCTTTTGTATCCTTTTGTCATGCCATCTTTTAACTTTTTCTTTAAATAATTTGGCATTCTCATAGGCTTGGGTTCTCCATTCATCAAGTGAGCTAATATCAAATAACCTCTTCTCACCGGCAAGTTTGAAATCATAATGGATCTCTTTAATAGCCCAATATGCCTTATGTTCTAGTTCGAGAGGTAAGTGACATGCTTTTCCATAAACCATTTTATACGGAGACATACCCATAGGATTTTTATACGTAGTTCTATAGGCCCATAATGCATCATCAAGTTTCTTGGACCAATTATTTCTAGATCTATTAACAGTCTTTTGCAAAATTAATTTGAACTCTCTTTTACTCAATTCTACTTGACCACTAGACTGTGGGTGATAAGGAGATGCAATTCTATGATTAACATCACATTTAGCAAGCATTTTACGGAAAGCACCATGAATAAAATGTGAACCACCATCAGTCATTAAATATCTAGGGACTCCAAACCTTGGAAAAATAACTTCTTTAAGCATCTTAATAGAGGTGTTATGATTAGCACTACTAGTTGGAATAGCTTCTACCCACTTAATAACGTAATCAATAGCAACTAAAATATGTGTATATCCATTAGAGGCAGGAAAAGGTCCCATATAATCAAAGCCCCAAACATCAAATGGTTCAATGACAAGTGAGTAATTCATAGGCATTTCTTGACGTCTACTAATATTGCCAATTCTTTGACATTCATCACAAGACAAGACAAACTTACGGACATCCTTGAAGAGAGTAGGCCAATAAAAACCGGATTGCAATACCTTGTGTGCAGTTCTATCTCCAGCATGGTGTCCTCCATAAGCCTCGGAGTGACACTTTCATAGGATCTGTTCATGTTCATGCTCAGGTACACAACGTCTAATAATACCATCTACTCCTTCTTTATAAAGATGTGGGTCATCCCAAAAGTAATGTCTCAAATCATAGAAGAACTTTTTCTTTTGCTGGTATGTGAAACTAGGTGGTATAAATTTAGCAACAATGTAATTAGCATAATCAGCATACCATGGAGCAGTATGAGAAGCATTTATGACATTTAATTGTTCATCAGGAAAGCTATCATCAATAGGTAGTGGGTCATCAAGAACATTTTCTAACCTAGACAAGTTGTCTGCAACGGGGTTCTCAGCTCCCTTTCTATCAATGATATGCAAATCAAATTTTTGTAGCAAGAGAACCCATCCAATAAGTCTAGGTTTAGCATCTTTCTTTTCCATAAGATATTTAATAGCAGCATGATCAGTGTGAATAGTTACTTTAGAATCAACAATATAAGGTCTGAACTTATCACAAGCAAATACAACTGCTAAGAATTCTTTTTCAGTAGTAGCATAATTTCTCTGGGCATTATCTAGAGTTTTACTAGCATATTGAATAACATTTAATTCCTTATCAACTCTTTGCCCTAGAACAGCACCTACAGCATAATCACTAGCATCACACATAATTTCAAAAGATAAATTCCAATCAGGTGGCTGAACAATCGGTGCAGACATCAATGCTTTCTTAAGTATTTCAAATGCTTCTACTTAATCATCATCAAAAGCAAATGGTATATCTTTTTGTAATAAATTAGTCAGAGGCCGAGAAATTTTTAAGAAGTCCTTAATGAACCTCCTATAAAAACTGGCGTGACCGAGGAAACTTCTTGTACCTTTTATGTCCTTGGGACATGGCATCTTTTCAATAGCATCAACCTTGGCTTTATCAAGCTCAATGACTCTTTCAGAAACTTTATGCCCCAAGACAATACCTTCATTAACCATAAAGTGGCACTTTTCCCAATTCAAGACAAGATTAGTTTCTTCACATCTCTACAAAACTCAGTCAAGGTTGCTTAAGCAATCATCAAAAGAGGATCCATAGACGGAGAAATCGTCCATGAAAACCTCACAAATCTTTTCACAAAAGTCAGAGAATATAGCCATCATGCATCTTTGAAAGGTGGCAGGTGCATTACATAAACCAAAAGGCATACGTCTATAAGCAAAAGTACCAAAAGGGCAAGTAAAAGTAGTCTTTGATTGATCATTGGCTGACACAGGTATTTGAGAGAAACCAGAATAACCATCTAGAAAGCAAAAAATGTGTATGTTGTCCTACGAACTAAACCCCTCCGGTTTATATAGACACCGGATAGGGTTAGGGTTACATAGAGTCAGTTACAATGGTAGGAGATTTGCATATCTGTATCGCCAAGCTTGCCTTCCACGCCAAGGAAAGTCCCTCCCGGACATGGGACGAAGTCTTCAATCTTGTATCTTCATAGTCCAGGAGTCCGGCTGACGGTATAGTCTGGCTATACAAACTCCCCCTAATCCAGGACTCCCTTAGTAGCCCCTGAACCAGGCTTCAATGACGACGAGTCCGGTGCGCAGATTGTCTTCGGCATTGCAAGGCAGGTTCCTCCTCCAAGTACTTCATAGAAGATTTTGAACACAAAGATAGTGTCCGGCTCTGCAAAATAAGTTTCCACATATTGCCATAGAGAGAATAATATTTACACAAATTTAATCTGCTGACGTATCCCGTAGTGCGACACACCACGGCCAATCCTTTATCCGAGTCGTTTTATTACCCGACCTCAGCGCGTCATGCGAGGCAGTTTCCTTGCCACGTCTTGTTAAAGCAGATATCGTGTCCCCTTATTCCGGGATTCTCATCAATATGGGCATGGGTAACCCAACCGCTTCTAGGACTCCTAGATTATAGGCAAGCCCAAACAGAGACGGAGAGGACGCTTGATATTCACCCTCTTTATAAAGGGTCAAGGCTTTTATTTTTCCCTCCCGCGCTCAATCGAATCCTGCCCCCACCTCAAGCTCAAGCGCCCAAAGTTCAGGTTAGGTGCTCTGAACATTCAGTCATGTCTGGATCTAGCCTTCAAGGCCGATGGGTGCCTTCCTCCGTCAAGGAAGAAGACATCAAAAAGTTGAGGGGGGCCAGATATCTGACCGCCGAGATTCCGCACCGGCTGCCTGCCCGAGGGCAGGCCTTCCCCTCCCCCGAACCCAACGAGATTGTCGTGTTCATCCCACACTTCCTCCGAGGTCTAGGCCTTGCTCTGGATCCTTTCGTCAGGGGCTTGATGTTTTATTATGGGCTAGATTTCCATGATCTAGCTCCAGACTCCTTTCTTCATATCGCGACATTTATTGTCGTGTGTGAGGCCTTCCTCCGGGTTACCCCTCACTTTGGCCTATGGCTCAAGACCTTTGAAGTAAAGCCGAAGATGATCGAGGGGCAACATGCGGCGTGTGGAGGTGCCTCAATATGCAAGATGATGGGAGCTCCATGGCCCAAAGGTTCCATTCCAGAGGTGTCTGAATTGTGGCAACAGGAGTGGTTCTACATCACGGCTCCTAGAAGTGCCAAGTGGGCGGTCGCCCCTGTTTTCTGCCCGGGCCCTCCACCACAACTGATGTCATGGATTAGCAGAGGACTGAGCTGGGTTCCAGCCAAGGACGTGTCTATACTGCAAAGCCGCATTCAAGATCTCTTCAATGGAGATTTCAGTTTGATTGCGGTAACACAAGTTATGCTGGTTCGTCAAGTCCAGCCTTGCAAACGCCGGCCCCTTCGCTTGTGGGAGTTCAATCCCGAGGGACCGCGTGCCATTCAAAATTTCCTCGGCCTGACGCACGAGGAGATGTACAAGTCATTCTTCGGACCTCAGGTAGAATGTCCGGAAATCACCGAGGACGTGGGCCTGAGCAGTACCCGCACCACCGAACAAGTAAGAAATCTTCCGGCCGAACGTACTGTCTCTCATTTGTTACGTAGTTATTTCTAAGAGTTCACTTTTTGATCAGGACTGGTTAACAAAGGTGAAGTTAATTCGGTGTTCAGCCCCCCTCCCTGAGGGTTTGGAAAATCCGGTACTGGAAAAGATGCTCCAGATTGCACCTTGTCCGGAGCCCTTGAAGGAAGATACTGTGGAGGATAACAAGGGCGGACGCGGGCCCCCTACCCTGCCCATTCTAGCCGAGGGAGCGAGCATCTCCGTGAAGGAAGACGACCGGAAGAGGAAAAGGACCATGCCCGGGGATTCGGAAGCCGAAGCTTCCAAATGGGAGAAGAAGTGTCCCACAGAGGGTCCTACATTGGGGGGGTGCTGTTGCCGCACAAAGTCCGCGGGGGGATCAATTCTCCCACGAGTCGTAAGTGACCCGGAATACTTTAAAAGTACAGATATGCAATGTTTTCTTCTAAGAAAATAACCACCGCATATATCTTTGCAGTTCGGGCCTTAGCCCCTCTCAAATGAGCTCGTCTTCGGGGGATCTTCTTCCAGAGATGATGGAGAGCGAAACGCCTCCTCCGGACTCCTCCGCTCCGAAAGCGGGCGACCCTGAAGTGTCATCGCGGAGGGCCTCTCCGAGTCCGGCGAGGCCAGAAGATAATCCCGTCGACCCCCGAAGCTCCCGGTGTCTGGCTCCAGAAGAGAGCAGACAAAAGAGTCCGGCACCGTCTAGTGTGCGATCGGATGTTCTGAGGGAGTTGGTGGGGCGAGCGGCCATCTCAGATGAACACCGTATGCTGATGAATACGGTGATGGAGAGAATCTCGTCCACCGAAAGCGGATTGCATAAAGCTTTTATGAGTCTACTGACAGGCTTTGAGGTACGTAAAATAATGTATGATAGTCCTACACATACTAGGTGTGCCCTGTGTAGATAGTAGGCCCTGAGACTCTGGTCGTCGTCGGAAACGACGACGAACAGAGGATCATATTCCTAGGTAATAACCATACTGCCTTTATGTGCAGGTGATGGAAGCTCCGGTGGCTAGCCCGACTCGCGAGTTTGCCCATTTAGAACGGCAGTTGGATGCGGCAGACGCCGACATCGAGCTTGTTAACAAAAGGCTTGACGAGGCACAAGTTAAGTGTCATTATCTGGTAAACGCCACATAGGAAGAGCAGCATGATGCCAGTATCTTTAATATGTTGTGACTGTAGATGGAGCTTCCACTGTTGAAGCCTTGCGGGCAGAACTTGCCCGAGCCAAGGAACAAGCGAGGTTGGGTAATGCGGCTGCTTTGAAGGCGGCCGAAGAGTTGCAAGCCAAGAAGGCCGCGCATGGCGAGAGCCGAGATAAGATGGCCAAGATGGCCATAGAATTAAAAGCTGCCACCGACCGTTGCCGGGTTCTTGACAAGGAAAACCAGGCGAAGGTATCGGACCTTGAGAAGGCTACTGCGACGGGAAAAGACCTCGCTCTGCTATGAGGGAAAAGAAGGAGGAGCTGCGGGAAGCCGGGGATATTGTAGCTGGGAAATCCTTTATGTTGCGGAGGAAGTTCGGAGATCCACGGTATGCCCCTCTGGATCGGCTGTGGAGTTCGGAGGACGTGTATATGGATTTGGTAGCGAGCGCTGCCGATGAGGCCAAGTACTTCCAGGGTCAGACGGACCATGAAGTAGACCACCTATTTTGGAGACAATTCCATTCTCCCGAGCGTCCGCTTTCATTGTCTGACCAATTAGCCGAATGGGCCGAACTAAATAGGTTGTCCGGACTCTCCATGAGGTCTGTGGTGGATCAGTTACGGCCGGAAAGGTCAAAACCGAACAGCTATTTCAGCTTGGTGCAGTAGTTCCTTGACGTGGTGCTGCGCATTAATGCGATGAAGAGGTCGGCGTGCATAGAGGGCGCACGGATGGCCTTTGCCCATGTTAAAGCAAACTGGGCGGATATGGATGCTACCACTGTTGCAGCGCGGGATTCGGCCATAGGTCGAAGGGCTGCGGAGCACTACTTTGAAGAAGTTCTTGAGGGTGCTCGTTTGATAGAGACCCAGTGCTCAAAACATATTATGTTTGAGTGATATGTAATCTCATTGTAAGCGAAATGCTTTTATAGATTTTTATAAGGCTATTTTTATACTTTTGCCTGAAAGTAATATGGTGCCTCCTGGGCGGCCGTTTATGTATACATGAGTATAACCTGAAAGATTGCAGTCGTCGGCTTCAACCCTCACGCATATAATGCGGAGGTGCTTGCAAAAACACACGTTCACACTTAACCCAACGTCTTGGTCCTATTAAGGAGGTGATAGCGGAGCGAGCGAGGCAACCGGACTATAATGCTTTAGCACTTTCACTTAGCCATAGGAGTTTGATAGTGGGGCTACTAGATAGCCCCTGGTGGCTCTGCACTCTCCCGATCCCGGGGTGCGTACATGCCTGGCCAGAAAACGGCCCTTCGTTAAAGCGGAGGAATTCTAACATTCCAACAGGTCATCGAGTGGTTGACCAGTCTCACGCTATATCATGACAGTCAGTCTTCGGCTTTCTCTACTGAGGTGCTCGTCCGGATGAACCAGGGCACAATCGCAGTAGTTCTCCTGGTGCTACCTTAGCCAGTAAAGCGGAACGTAAGGCACCAAAACACAGGAGCCGGGCAAACCCAACATTTGACCAAAGACAATGATTCGGAGCTCATGCATATAGGGCCAAACTAGCGATGTCGAACACTCCCTAAGGTATTCGATCTTTGTGGTATAAACCGGGCCTAAGTAATGGCCTTTATAAGAAGCCCCTTGTGTCCAAGTACATGCATTGTTCTAGCATGGCCACATGCCAAGACGTCAGCATCCTTCTCAACGGTGGATGTGTCTCAACAAGAGACAGTAAAAAAGGTTTACGCAGGGTCTTAATCTAAAAAGAATCCTTGGAGCGGGTCCCTGCTGCACGTCTGCGCCTGTGTCTCCGTTGTGCCATGTCCTGGATGGGTGTAGCACGATGATCGTCTGTAAAAGAGAGGAATTTAGGTGAAAAAGGTTGTCGTGCAAAAAGATAGTTTTTTTTAGAGAAACCATGTATAATTTCAGATGAGAAGAAATTGCCACTTGTCTGCGCGCGTTGAGCCCCTTGTATTGACAAATAGGGGTGTGACCATTTATTCGGTATAAGTAGCGGCGCCGGACTTGATTAGTTGTGTCTGAGGTCTTGACGACCTATGGGATGCTTTCGCTAGTCCGGGCGCCTTTAGTGTGCGGCTGCCAAGGCAGCCTCACTCTCTTCGGTGCGCAGAGACCGCTTGATATTTCCGTGCACTGAAATGATGTCGCGTGGACCGGGCATCTTGAGTGTGAGGGAGGCGTAGGGCGGTATTGCATTAAAGCGAGTGAAAGCTTCGCGCCCGAGCAGTGCTTGATAGCCACTTTGAAACGGAGCGATGTGGAAGGTTAAATGCTCGCGACGGAAGTTATCGGGGGAGCCGAATATAACTTGTAGTAGGAGGGAGCCCGTACAACGAGCCCCTGGGCCTGGCGTTACTCCTTTAAAGGTAGTATTGCTATGGCGAATTTGTGTTGGGTCTAACCCCATCCCGCGGATTGTATCCTGATATATTAGGTTATGCTGCTGCCGCCGTCCATCAAGACTCGTGTGAAGTGATATCCGCCAATTACTGGGTCTAATACCAAGGCAGCCCATCCTGCGTGTCGGATACTTGCTGAGTAATCACGATGGTCGAAAGTGATCGGTTGAGATGACCATTGGCAGAACTTCGCGGTGATAGGCACTTGGGTATATTTTCCTAGAAGTGCCGCATTGTTTTTTCCCTTGATCACGTGTAACACATTTACTGTTTTGACTTCTGGTGGAAATTTCTTTTGTTCCCCTGTGTCTTGCTTGGGAGGCTCGTCCTCGTCTTCACTTGGTCTATCCTCCCCATTGTGTACGACGTTGAGCTTGCTGGACTGCTTGAAGACCCAACATTCTCTGTGGGTATGATTAGCAGGTTTACTAGGGGTACTATGGATCTGACATACTTGTTCCAGAATTTTGTTGGGGCTGGACAGTTCATCCCTGGTGCCTTTAGTTGGCGGCTTTTGACCTGGCTGAGAGCTTTTGAATGCGGCATTTACTGTCGTGCCCTTCGTGTTGTCTTCTTGATTCCGGCGTTTGTTATTTCTGTTGCGCTATGATTTCCCGTTTCCATCTCTAACTTCAGATGTACTGGGGTCACTGGTGCTGCATCTGGCTAGCCAGCTGTCCTCACCTGCGCAAAAGCGGGTCATGAGGTTAGTTAATGCGGCCATCGTTCTCGGCTTATTTTGGCCGAGGTGTCTGGCGAGCCATTCATCACAGACGCTATGCTTGAAAGCTGCCAAGGCTTCGGCGTCCGGACAGTTGACAATCTGGTTCTTTATAGTAAGAAACCTGTTCCAAAGCTTTCGGGCTGACTCTCCGGGCTGTTGAGTTATATGACTCAAATCGTCCGCATCTGGAGGTCGGACATAAGTCCCTTGAAAATTTGCCCGAAAGGCGTCTTCGAGCTCTTCCCAACTTCCAATGGAGCTTTCGGGGAGGCCTTTAAGCCAGTGACGAGCTGGCCCTTTGAGCTTGAGGGGTAAGTACTTGATGGCGTGGAGATCATCTCCTCGAGCTATATGGATATGAAGGATGTAGTCCTCAATCCAGACCCCCGGGTCTGTTGTTCCATCGTATGTCTCTATGTTTACGGGTTTGAATCCCTCTGGAAATTCATGGTCCAGCACCTCATCGGTGAAACATAGGGGGTGTGTGGCACCCCTGTAGCTGGGTGTACCGCGTTGTTCGGATGTTTGTTGTGTTGCATTGTATGTAGGGGCGCGCTTGCGTGGTCCATAGATGGATCTTGTTGCGCCGTCCTTTGGGTGCGAACCCTCGCATGGGTCGCGTGTTGTATTGTGAGTGGCATTGTATGCCGCTCTGTGTTGATGGAGGGGTCGTCTATCCGACCAGGTGGCTGCTTTGATATTTGGTTGTGGGGGGGGTCTGAGGCCTCCTCATCGAATTCAGGTAGCAGCTTCCGCTTTGGGTAGCTCTTGGAGGGGCGATTGTCACCGTACATCGCTGCTGTGTTGAGTATTTTACTCCATCTGATTTGGAGTGTGTCTTGTGCAGCCTTGAGCCTTTGCTTCTGCTTTTTCAGGCTCCTCGCGGTGGCAATAAGCCTTTTACGGGCATTCTGCTGCTCCGAGTGCCTGTCCTGCGTTATGTCATCTAGACCATTATCCTTGATAGAATTTGTTTGTTCTGTTTGATTATCCGGATTGCCGTTGTCCGGCAGCGGTTCACCCTGCTCTAGTGCTGGGTCTGTGTGATCGCTATTTCTGTCGAGGCAGGATTTGGGGCGGCGCTTGCGTCGCCGCTTTGACTGCTTTTCGAGGGAACAAGCCTTCGGTGTGTCCTTCCTCTCCTTGTCATCATCTTTTGGTGCGTCCACCATGTATATGTCATATGACGAGGTGGCGTTCCGGGGCCCAGTAGGCGCTGGTTCTTCATTGTCTCCTTCATTGGCGTCCATACCATCGATGTCTTCGGAGTCGAAGTCGAGCATGTCGGTTAAATCGTCGACACTGGCTACAAAGTGGGTGGTGGGTGGGCTTTGAATTTCTTCATCGTCCGTACCCCAACCTTACTGACCGTAGTCCGACCAGGGCTCTCCTGATAAAGAGAGAGACTTCAGTGACTTCAGGATATCGCCAAAAGGCGACTGCTGAAAGATGTCCGCGGCAGTGAACTCCATGATCGGCGCCCAATCGGATTCGGTCGGCAGGGGCGCGGAGGGTTCGGAGGCCGGTTCCTTCGAGTCACGAGTCTCGCAGAGTACGGGGCTGGTGTTCAGCTCAATGGTCGTTGGGGTCGCAGCCCCCGAGGTGGCGTCCAACCGCCCATCCTCGATCGGCGCAGTTGGCTCCGAACTAAGGGTCGGAGCCGATGCGGGTGCGGCCTCCAGGGAACTGTTTGGCGGCAGAGTTAGATCATGCTCGTTGTGACAGTGCGACATGCTCGGCAGTGGCTCAAGTCCGTCAAAGATCAAGTCTCCGCGGATGTCAGACGTGTAGTTTAAACTTCCAAATCTGACCTGACGGCCAGGGGTGTAGCTTTCGATCTGCTCCAGATGGCCAAGTGAATCGGCCCGCAGTGCGAAGCCGCTGAACACGAAGATCTGTCCGGGGAGGAAGGTCTCACCCTGGACTACATCGCTATTGATGATCGTAGGAGCCATCGAGCCTGATGGCGACGACATAGAGGAACTCTCAATGAAAGCACCAATGTCGGTGTGAAAACCGGTGGATCTCGGGTAGGGGGTCCCGAACTGTGCGTCTAGGCTGGATGCTAACAGGAGGCGAGGGACACGAAGTTTTACCCAGGTTCGGGCCCTCTCGATGGAGGTAAAACCCTACGTCCTGCTTGATTAATATTGATGATATAGGTAGTACAAGAGTAGATCTACCACGAGATCGAAGAGGCTAAACCCTAGAAGCTAGCCTATGGTATGATTGTTGATGTGTATGTTGTCCTACGGACTAAAACCCTCCATTTTATATAGACACCGGATAGGGTTAGGGTTACATAGAGTCAGTTACAATGGTAGGAGATCTGCATATCCGTATCGCCAAGCTTGCCTTCCACGCCAAGGAAAGTCCCTCCCGGACACGAGACGAAGTCTTCAATCTTGTATCTTCATAGTCCAGGAGTCCGGCTGAAGGTATAGTCCGGCTATCCGAACGCCCCCTAATCCAGGACTCCCTTAGTGACCGACCGGGAAGTTGCTCCCGGGTGCGCATGAGTGAGGACAAAGTGCGCAGGAAAGACTAGTATTGATCTGTGGGGCCAGTCTAGATCCCTCCAGGAGTAACGACCACCGGCGGGTGTGTCCGGGGAGTTACAAATAATAACAAGATATATCTTTTTCTCATCAAGATAAGCATATTTAAGAGTATAAGGTAATAGTTTAAGCTCAAACACGGGATCACCCTTGGGTGGAGGAGGATCCCCTAGGATTTCAACAGGCAAATTGTGTGTCAGGATGGGTTCCTGTTTAAAGAATACTTCATCTATTTCCCTTCTTTCATTCATAAACATATCATTTTCATGGTCTAGCAAATATTGTTCTGAAGGATCACTAGGAGGTACGGCAATAGAAGCAAGACCAATAATTTCATCTTTACTAGGCAATTCCTCTTCACGGTGTTGTCTACGAAATTTAGAGAAATTAAATTCATGAGACATATCACCTAAACCAATAGTAACAACATCCTTTTTGCAATCTATCTTAGCATTAACAGTGTTCAAGAAGGGTCTACCAAATATAATGGGACAAAAGCTATCTTGTGGGGAACCAAGAACAAGAAAATCAGTAGGATATTTAGTTTTCCCACACAAGACTTCAACATCTCTAACAATTCCAATTGGTGAAATAGTATCTCTATTGGCAAGTTTAATTGTGACATCAATATCTTCTATCTCAGCAGGTGCAATATCATGCATAATTCCCTTGTATAAGTCATGAGGTATAGCACTAGCACTGGCACCCATATCACATAAGCCATGATAACAATGATCTCCTATTTTAACAGAAATAACAGGCATGCCTACCAAAGATCTAGGTTTATCTTTAGCACAAGGTTTAGCAATTCTAGCAGTCTCATCACGGAAATGAATAACATGCCCATCAATATTATCAGACAAGAGATCTTTAACAATAGCAATATTAGGTTCAACTTTAATTTGCTCAGCAGGTGTATAAGTTCTAATATTGCTTTTACGAACCACAATTGAAGCTTTAGCATGATCCTTTATCCTAACAGGGAAAGGTGGTTTCTCAACAGAAGAAGTAGGAACAATAGGATCATTATAAGTGATAGTCTTTTCTTCAACTTTAACAGGTGCAGCTAATTTTACTTCTATGGGAGGATGATATTTAAACCACTTCTCCCTAGGGAGATCAACATGAGTAGCAAAAGATTCACAGAAAGAAGCTACTATCTCAGAGTCAAGTCCATATTTAGTGCTAAATTTATGGAAAACATCGGTATCCACAAAAGACTTAACACAATCAAACTTAGGTGTCATACCTGACTCCTTATCTTCATAGAGATCCTAATCTTCAGAGTTGCGTTTAATTCTTTCCAATAAATCTCATTTGAATTCAATAGTCTTTGTCATAAAATAGCCAGCACAAGATGTATCGAGCATCGTGCGATTGTTATCAGAAAGCCGAGCATATAAATTATGAATAATCATTTCTCTTGAGAGCTCATGATCGGGTCATGAATATAACATTGATTTAAGCCTCCCCCAAGATTGGGCGATTCTTTCTCCTTCGTGAGGCCAAAAATTATATATATAATTGCGATCACGATGAACAAGATGCATAGGATAAAACTTCTGATGACATTCCAATTTCAATCGTTTGTAGTTCCATGACCCAGTATCATCACATAGCCTATACCATGTCAATGCATCTTCGTTCATAGATAAAGGGAAGACCTTCTTCTTAATAACATCTCTGGATACACCTGCAAGCTTAAATAATGCACAAACTTCATCCACATATATTAAGTGCTCATCACGATGCGTTGTTCCGTCTCCTGCAAAAGGATTAGCTGGCAGTTTTTCTATCATACCCGAAGGAATTTCAAAGCAGACATTTTCATTTTCAGTAGGTTCAGTAGGTTGAGGAGCAACTCTTTGCTCTACTGATCGGGGTGAAGATACCCCGAAGAAGCCCCTCAGAGGATTACTTTCCATAGTAACAAGTGACAGTAAATTTCAGCACACTATATAAATTTTTCCTTACCAATTTCCACCTACCAAAGGCGCTTCACTCCCGGGAAACGGCGCCAGAAAAGAGTCTTGATGACCCACAAGTATAGGGGATCTATCGTAGTTCTTTCGATAAGTAAGAGTGTTCAACCCAATGAGGAGCAGAAGAAAATGATAAGCGGTTTTCAGCAAGGTATTCTCTGCAAGCACTGAAATAATAGGTAACAAATAGTTTTGTGATAGGATAATTTGTAACGAGTAACAAGTAACAAAAGTAAATAAAGTGCAGCAAGGTGTCCCAATCATTTTTGTAGCAAAGGACAAGCCTGTACAAACTCTTATATGATGTAAAGCGCTCCCGAGGACACATGGGAATATCATCAAGCTAGTTTTCATCACGTTCATATGATTCGCGTTCGGTACTTTGATAATTTGGTATGTGGGTGGACCGGTGCTTGGGTGTTGTCCTTACTTGGACAAGCATCCCACTTATGATTAGCAACTACAACAAAAGTATTAAGGTAAACCTAACCATAGCATGAAACATATGGATCCAAATCAGCCCCTTACGAAGCAAAACATAAACTAGGGTTTAAGATTCTGTCACTCTAGCAACCCATCATCTACTTATTACTTCCCAATGCCTTCCTCTAGGCCCAAATAATGGTGAAGTGTCATGTAGTCGACGTTCACATAACACCACTAGAGGAAAGAAAACATACATCTCATCAAAATATCGAACGAATACCAAATTCACATGACTACAAATAGCAAGACTTCTCCCATGTCCTCAGGAACAAATGTAACTACTCACAAAGCATATTCATGTTCATAATCAGAGGGGTATTAATATGCATATAGGATCTGAACATAAGATCTTCCACCAAATAAACCAACTAGCATCAACTACAAGGAGTAATCAACACTACTAGCAACCTACAGGTACCAATCCCGGACTTGGAGACAAGAATTGGATACAAGAGATGAACTAGGGTTTTGCGAGGAGATGGTGCTGGTGAAGATGTTGATGGATATTGACCTCTCGCGATGAGAGGAGCGTTTGTGATGACGATGGCGATGATTTCCCCTCCCGGAGGGAAGTTTCCCCAGCAGAACAGCTCTGCCAGAGCCCTAGATTGGTTCCGCCTCGTGGCGGCGGAGTCTCGTCCGGAAGGATGGTTTATCATTTTTTTCCTCGTTGAAAGACTCCATATAGCAGAAGATGGCCGTCGGAGGGCCACCAGGGGGCCCACGAGGTAGGGGGCGCGCCCCCACCCTCGTGGGCAGGATCTGGCCCCCCTGGTGAACTTCTTGCGCTCAGTATTTATTATATATTCTGAAATTGACTTCCGTGAAGTTTCAGGACATTTTGGAGCTGTGCAGAATAGGTCTCTAATATTTGCTCCTTTTCCATCCCAAAATCCCAGCTGCCGGCATTCTCCCTCTTTATGTAAACCTTGTAAAATAAGAGAGAATAGGCATAAGTATTGTGATATAATGTGTAATAACAGCCCATAATGCAATGAATATCGATATAAAAGGATGATGCAAAATGGACGTATCACTGTTCAGTCGATGATGGTAATGCAGTTGGTGCAGCTGCCGGCAATGGGGAAGATGATCTGAGGCGGCGAAAGAAAGTCTGCAGGGGGAATCTCTGCTGTGGTGAACACTTCCGTCAATGGTGCACCTTAGGTGGGGTGGATGACGGCACGGCAGGAGCCGGACATAACACATAGAGTTTTGTTTGACACCTATCTGAAAATGAAGTAAACCTGTAAGGCCTCCTTAGAATTGGAGGATTCTATAAACCCGGGAACAGGAAAAACACAGGAATAGGATAGGTATGCACGTGCAAAACAGAGCATTTGCAAACATGGGATTTCTGCCAACCTGGGTGTTTGGTTCACATGAATTGGAAGAACACGGGAATGGAGAAACATGGTCAAATTAAAGTCAAACCACGTGAAACTGAAAAAATAAGAATATTATTATGCCAGTAATGCAATTAGTCCTATTCTTCATGCATATTAATTTTAAAAGGACGTCCAAGTGGATATTAAAATCCCTACATTTTTTCTTTCAAAGAGACACCAAAGGAAAAAAATCCTCTAGTTTTGCTTTGCTCCATTCCTTCTAACCAAACGCATGAATAGTAGTACCATAGTAAAGTTTCCAATTCCTATGTTTTCTTCACTTTTTCTTTGAACCAGTTGCGATTTTAGTAGCCAGTCTTCAACAGGCTGAAGCCTACCCTCGAAATATTTTGTGAGCTTAGATTTGGTCCACATTAGTATCATAGAATCGCTATCTTGCTAAATCGATTAAAATTGTGGTTCAAAATAGCATTTAGTTTTCTCCCTGTTAACTTTGTGACCATGATTCATTTATTTCTCGATTTTCAACTGCTTTGAACCAAAGGATCCCTGAGGGATCAAAATGAATGCAGACTAACAAAGTGATGCGACGAGTGTACAACCTCTTTGGCATAGCCTTGTCAACCTCAGCATCATTGGGTTGTGTTGTAGGTTGGAACCCTAAACGGTCGATCTTTCACGAAAGGAGCAGATCCCGCGATGAACACGAAGAACACGCGGAGAAAACATAGAGGGGAACACAAGAGAATCACTCAAACCAACAAGGACGATCACGCATATGCTAGATCCTCAAACACAAAAGAGATACACGATCCGAATCCTATAAAGGATGATACGTATGGTAACCGGTTCTTCTCCGTGAGGAGGTCTTGATGTCTTCCCATTAGGGGTCTTGAATCCAGGTGGATCTTCTCCGAAGAGGTGACGGTCCCTCGCGAAGGAGTAGACCCGGATGGATGTGCGAAGCTCTATCTCATATATGAGCTAACACAACGCTAACCCTAGAAAGAGGGAGGAGGAGGTCTATTTATAGTCTTAGTGGTCGAAGGGGTACATGGGCTTCGACCCAACATGAAATCATCACACACACGTCGGACGTCCGGCAGTCGTCCGGTGGCTCGCGAGGGTTCGGACATCCGGACGTCCGTAACTTGTCGAAAGTCCGCTGTTTTGGTTCGGACATGCTTCGGTCGGACATCTAGTCGGGGTCGGATGTCCAGGGCGTCGGTCATCTGATGGTCTTTGGAAATCCGCTGGTTTGGCTCGGATGAGGTGCTGCCGGTCGTCCGGAGGCACACGGGCGTTCGGGCACTGGGAGGTGTCGGTTGTCCGGTCCTGGGCAGTCATCCGCTGGTTGTAGCTCGCATTGGTAGGGATTTGGGTCGGCTGGGTCTTCAAGCGAAGGACATCTGGTCCCGACCGGTCGTCCGATGGCTGGAGCTTCTTCGGCAGCTCTTTCTCTTGTCCATCATCCTTGGTGCTCTCACCGTCTTGTCCGTTGTGTGTAGTTGATCCGTGGCTTTCCTCCAAGTACCTGATCACACATAGGGTCCCCGCATGAGGTAGTATCCATGTCTCATATGTAGGAAGTGGAAATTCAGAGAGTAGCGAGTTCACCTTATCTTCGATAGCCTTTGTTCGGGCTCCTATCATTGGTCCAAGTGGTGTCGTAGGAGATGTAGGTAGGTACATGGGGGTGACCTTGGGATGCTCCGCATCATCTCCCCCCTTTGGGAAAGGTCCAATCTCAGATCAAAATCTTCATCACCATGTTAGGGCGAGAGATCCTTGAAATTGAAAACGTCACTCACGTTGTACTTGTCGCGCGGGAGGTCGATCTTGTAAGCATTGTTGTTGTAGCACTCTAACACCTTGAAGGGTCCATCGGCTCATGGTAGATGTTTGTACTTGCGTTTGTTGGGGAAGCGGTCCTTGCAAAGGTATAGCCATACAAGATCTCCAATGTTGAATATCATGGGTTGCTTGTTGACGTTGAGCTTGGTCGCGAGTCGTTGTACTTGGCGCTCGATGGTGTGCCTTGTATCTTCATGCATCTTCTTGAGATAGTTCACTCATGCACTCACGTCCATATTGATGCGCTCTTGTAGTGGTAGAGGAAGAATGTCCAATGGGGACAACGGATTGAATCCGTAGACGACCTCGAAGGGGGACTTGCCGGTAGTTGAGTGTCTTGCGCGGTTGTAGGCGTACTCGGCGATTGGTAGGAACTCCTCCCACTCCTTGATGTTCCTCTTGATCAACACACGTAGTAGGGTGGAGAGTGTTCGGTTCGTCACTTTCGTTTGGCCGTCAATTTGTGGATGGTATGCTATGGAGAATAGTAGCTTGATTCTGAGCTTGGCGCATAGGGTCTTCCAAAAGTAACTCAAGAACTTGACGTCGCGGTCAGAGACAATCATATTTGGCACTCCATGTAGGTGTAAGATTTCCCTACAAAAGAGATTTGCAACATGTGAAGCATCATCTATCTTGTTGCAAGGAATGAAATGAGCCATTTTAGAGAATCTGTCCACAAAAACAAACACGTCATCTTTGCCATTTCTAGTTCTAGGCAAACCAAGAACAAAATCCATGCTAGTATCTTCCCATGGGTGATATGGAATTGGAAGGGGTGTATATAGACCATGAGATTGAGCTTTGGACTTAGCTTTGCGACATGTCGAACATCAGGTGGTGAAGCGTGAGACATCGCGTGATATCTTGGGCCAATAGTAGCTCTTGGAGAGCGTAGAAAATGTCTTATCGTGTCTGAAGTGTCCCATTAGTCCTCCATGAGATTCTTGCAAAAGTAAAAAACTAAGAGAAGACTCGGGGATGCAAAGTTTGTTAGCTCTCATAAGATAATCATCTTTGATGTAATACCGTTCCCAAGATGTATGCGTCAAACATTTGGCATAAGGAATAGAAAGAGTAGGATCGTGTGCATACAAGTCTTTTATGTGCTCAAAGCCTATGACATTGAATTCAAGTTTGGTGACAAGCATGCATATGCGGGAAAGAGCGTCTGCCACAACATTTTTCTTACCTTTAATGTACTTGATGACATAAGGAAATGACTCAATGAATTCACTCCATTTAGCATGACGCTTGTTCAACTTAGTTTGACCCTTAAGATACTTAAGTGTTTCATGGTCGGTATGGATGACAGATTCATCAGGGAGAAGATAATGTTCCCATTCATGCAAACTCGCACTAAAGCATATAGCTCTTTATCATAGATGGGGTAATTGAGTTGCGATCTGGAAATTTTCTCACTAAAGTAAGCTATGGGGCGCTTCTCTTGCGTTAACACACCCCCTATGCCATTACCACGCATCGCAATGAATTTTGAAAGGTTTGTCAAAGTTGGGTAATGCAAGCATGGGGGCATGATTAAGCAAATTCTTAAGCTCATTGAATGTGGTATCTTGGGATGGCCCCCAAACAAAACGCGCATTCTTCTTACTCAAAGCATGCAAAGGTGAAGCAATGGTGCTAAAATTCTTGACAAATCGACAATAGAAACCGGCTAAACCAAGGAAACTACGCACTTGTTGCAAGTTGGTTGATTGAGGCCAAGTTTTGATAGCATTGATCTTAGATTCATCTACATGAACACCCTTAGAAGACACAACGAAACCCAAGAAAACAAGCTTATCAACACCAAAAAGGCATTTGTCCATATTAGCATAAAGTTGCTCTTTTCTAAGAGTTTGTAGCATGGTCCGAAGGTGGGTGACATGGTCTTTTAGATATTTGCTAAAGATAAGAATATCGTCAAAGTAGACTACAACAAATACACCAATATAGGGTCGAAAAACAAAATGCATGAGTCGCATGAAAGTACCAGGTTCTTCGGATAAACCCATTGGCATAACAAGCCATTCATATAAGCCAAACTTGGTCTTAAATACGGTTTTCCATTCATCACCTTCTTGGATGCGTATTTGATAGTAGCCACTCTCAAGATCAATCTTAAAGAAAATGGTGGCTTCGCTAAGCTCATCAAGTATATCATCTAGGCGTGGTATGGGGTAATGATAACGCACCGTAATAACATTGATAGGATGGCAATCGGAACACATGCGAAATGTACCATCTTTCTTGGGAACAAGGATTACCGGGACCGTGCACGGGCTCAAACTTTCTCAAACATGGCCATTGTTGATGAGTTCTTGTACTTGCCATTGGATCTCATTAGTTTCCTCGGGTTTGACACGGTATGGAGCCTTGTTAGGAAGAGGTGCTCTAGGGATGAGGTCGATTCGGTGCTCGATGCTTCATAGTGGAGGTAGGCGCAGAGGTAGCTCTTCAGGGAAAACATCTTGGAATTCCTGCAAAAGAGAAGATAACACTAAAGGTAGATCATGAGAGGTGTTAGCTTTAGGTGACTCATCCTTGCACAAAAGGGCATAGTGCATGACACTTGATGGGTTCACACACACTTCTCTCATCTCACGTTTGGTGGCAAATAGAACTAAGTTCTTCTCGTTGTTCATCGTGGAGGCACTCAATTCTAGCTTGTGGCGCTCACTTTCTTTTTGGTGGTTCACTCTCTCACTATTCTCTCCATGATGGGTGGTTTGCTTGTCGGGGATCACTTGGCTTGGAGACATAGGTTGAAGGACGTACTCCTGTCCTTTCATCTTGAAGCTATAGTGATTCGTTCAGCCATTGTGGATGACACCTTGATCAAATTGCCATGGTCGTCCAAGGAGGAGGTGGCAAACGGACATTGGAATGACATCACACTCCAAAGTGTCTTCGTATGCTCCTATTTTGAAGGAGACTTGTACCCTATGCTCTACTTGGATAGTGTCGGAGTCTCTAAGCCATTGAAATTTGTAGGGATGTGGGTGCTTCATCTTGGCCAATTGGAGCTTGGAGCATAGTTCTTCACTTGCTAAGTTATGACAACTCCCTCCATCGATGATGACCTTGACGGACATTCCATTGATTCCGTCCTTGATATGAAAGATATGGCATCTTTGGTCCTCTTCTTGTTGATGTTGAAGAGTCAAGACCTTGGAGACAACGAGAGCGGGGCTCGAATCTTGGTCACAAAAGACATGATAATCTTCATCCTCATTCACTTGTCGGTGCATGTCCACTTGCTCAAGGGCTTCCATTTCTCATTCCCTCATGGAGTCATATGTACCATCGTCGTTGAAGATCATGGTGCGCTTGTTTGTACATTTGAAGGACTTGTGGCCTGGGCCTCCGCATGTGAAGCATTTGAAGGAACTTGTCTTGATGGTCTCATCGGTTGGGGTAGATGATGATGAAGCTCTTGGCTTGAAGTTGCTTGTTGTAGGAGGATGGCTCGAGGTTGTCGAAGTGTTCTTGTAACTCGACTTGTCGGTGTTGCTTATAGATGGCTTGATTGAGGTAGAAGGTGTTGGATTTGTTGAAGCTTGGGTGTTGGACAAACCATAGGACTTTTATGAGAACTTGGCATATTTGAAGTCATCTTTCACTTGAACGTTCCGCTTTGGTAGCTTGATGCAGTAACTCAATGAGGTTCCATTATGGTTGGAAGTCGGCGATCTTCTTGATAGGATGATTGAGTCCATTCAAGAAATGTGCCATATTGATCATCATCTTCCGTGACATTAGCTCGTATCATTGCAATCTCCATTTCCTTGTAGTATTCTTCAACGCTCTTGGTTCCTTGCTTGAGGAGTTCGAGTTTCTTGAAGAGGTCGTGGTTGTAATATATTGGCACGAAGCGTGCTCTCATGACATCCTTCATTTGCGCCCACGTAGTGATAGGTGGTTGATACGTCTCCGTCATATCTATAATCTTTGATTGTTCCATGCCAATATTCTACAACTTTCATATACTTTTGGCAACTTTTTATACTATTTTTGGGACTAACATATTGATTGTGTGCCCAGTGCCAGTTCCTGTTTGTTGCATGCTTTTTGTTTTACAGAAAATCCATATCAAACGGAGTCCAAATGGGAAAAAACTAACGGAGATTTTTTTGGAATATATGTGACTTTGGGGTAGAAGAATCAATGCGAGACGATACCCGAGGGGGCCATGAGGTAGGGGGGCGCGCCCTAGGGGGTCAGGCATGCCCTGGGCCCTCATGGCCACCTCGTAATGCGGTTGGTGCCCTTCTTTCGCCACAAGAAAGCTAATATCCGGATAAAATCGTGTCCAAAATTCAGCCCAATCGGAGTTACGGATCTCCGGGAATTAAGAAACAGTGAAAGGACAGAATTAGGGAACGCAAAAACAGAGAGGGACAGAGAGACATATCCAATCTCGGAGGGGCTCTCGCCCCTCCCATGCCATGGAGGCCATGGACCAGAGGGGAAACCCTTCTTCCATCTAGGGATAAGGTCAAGGAAGAAGAAGAAGAAGAAGAAGAAGGGGGGCTCTCTCCCCCTCTCTCCCGGTGGCACCGGAACACCACCGGGGCCATCATCATCACCGCAATCTAGACCAACAACTTCACTGCCATCATCACCAACTCTTCTCCCCTCTAAGCAGCCGTGTAACCTCTCTTTTACCCACTGTAATCTCTACTTAAACATGGTGCTCAACGCTATATATTATTTCCCAATTATGTATGGCTATCCTATAATGTTTGAGTAGATCCGTTTTGTCCTATGGGTTAATTGATGATCGTGATTGGTTTGAGTTGCATGTTTTATTATTGGTGCTATCTTATAGTGCTCTCCATGTCACGCAAGCGTGAGGGATCCCCGCTGAAGAGTTTGCTATATGTTCATGATTTGCTTATGGTGGGTGGCGTGAGTGACAGAAGCACAGACCTGAGTAAGTAGGTTGTTTGCGTATGGGAATAAAGAGGACTTGATACTTTAATGCTATAGTTGGGGTTTACCTTAATGATCTTTAGTAGTTGCGGATGCTTGCTAGAGTTCCACTCATAAGTGCATAGGATCCAAGAAGAGAAAGTATGTTAGCTTATGCCTCTCCCTCAAATAAAATTGCAATAGTGATTACCGGTCTAGGTATCGATTACCTGGGGACAAATAACTTTCTCGTGACAAAATCTCTCTACTAAAACTAATTTAGTTGTGTCTTTATCTAAACAACTCCTACTTTTTATTTACACGCTCTTTATTATCTTGAAAACCTATCCAACAACACCTACAAAGTACTTCTAGTTTCATACTTGTTCTAGGTAAAGCAAACGTTAAGCGTGCGTAGAGTTGTATAGATGGTCGATAGAACTTGACGGAATATTTGTTCTACCTTTAGCTCCTCGTTGGTTTCGACACTCTTACTTATTGAAAGAGGCTACAATTGATCCACTATACTTGTGGGTTATCAAGACCTTTTTCTGGCGCCATTGCCAGGGAGTTATAGCGTGGGGTGAATATTCTCGTGTGTGCTTGTTTGCTTTATCACTAAGTAATTTTTATTTGCTTTTCTAAGTTGTTCTCTATCTTTAGTTCTAGATATGGAATACAAAATACCAAAAAAGTAGGTTTACTTGCTACTGATGGAGATGGGGAACCTCCTAAAACCCTCGATGCTCATTATGTGAAAGAGATTATGTACTACTTTGATAATCCTGAGAAATACCTATTCAATTATGTTATGGGAGACACGTTGGATCAACGTGAATACTTTAGGGATTATCGCTTGACTCAAAAAGGGAAACTATTATGGGATCAAATTTATATGTTGCATTGGTATGCTCGGCAACTATGCTTGAGATATGATTATACTTGTTGCTCTAGGATGAAGGCTCCACACTTTCCCTTTTCATGTGAATTTAATGATAATGAAACCTTAGCTTCTTATGCTAATGGTATATATGATTACTATGATGTGGAACAGATAGAAGAATTCGTTGCTTTTATGGGTGCTTATGAAATTGAATCTTTGTTTAAAGAGTGTGAAAGTCTTGATGATGTTGTTTACAGACCTAAATTTTTTGCTATACTTAAATATTGCTATGAAAATTATGAATTCAATTCCTATATTTATGATTTTATTGAGAAAGTCTCCGCTGTCCGAGAAGAGACTAATATTTTGTAGGAGTCTATGGAAGAAGAAATTGATGAAACTGTGAGCTCCTCGGATGAAAATGATGATGAGGAGAGCGAAGAACAAAAGGAGGAAGAGCGGATTAGCTACCCATGCCCACCTTCTAATGAGAGTAACTCTTCAACTCATACATTGTTTAATTTCCCTTTGTGCTTACCGAAGGATGATTGGTATGATGATTGTTATGATCCTGTTGATTCTTTTGAAATACCCCTTTTTGATGATGCTTGCTATGCTTGTGGCCAAGATGCCAATATGAATTATGCTTATGGAGATGAACTTGCTATAGTTCCTTATGTTAAACATGAAATTGTTGCTATTGCACCCACGCACGGTAGTCCTATTATCTATTTGAATTCTCCCGACTACACTATATCGGAGAAGTTTGCCCTTATTAAGGATTATATTGATGGGTTGCATTTTACCGTTGCACACGATAATTTTGATAGATATAATATGCATGTGCTTTATGCTCCTAGTTTTAATTATTATGAGAGAGGAACTACATCTCCGCCTTTCCATGTTTCCAATATGATAAAATTGCAAGAAACTGTTTATTCTATGCATTGGTCTTTACTATGTGTCCATGAATTGTTCTCTTATGACATGCCGATGCATATGAAGAGAGTTAGACTTTGTTGTTTCTTTATATATGTTACTTTGTGCTAACTGAGGGAGTCCTGGATTAGGGGGTCTCCGAACAGCCGGACTATATCCTTTGGCCGGACTGTTGGACTATGAAGATACAAGATTGAAGACTTCGTCCCGTGTCCGGATGGGACTATACTTGGCGTGGAAGGCAAGATAGGCAATACGGATATGTATATCTCCTCCCTTGTAACCGACCTTGTGTAACCTAGCCCCCTCCGGTGTCTATATAAACCGGAGGGTTTTAGTCCATAGGACAACAGACAATCATACCATAGGGTAGCTTCTGGGGTTTAGCCTCTATGATCTCGTGGTAGATCAACTCTTGTAATACTCATATCATCAAGAACAATCAAGCAGGACGTAGGGTATTACCTCCATCAAGAGGGCCCGAACCTGGGTAAACATCTTGTCCCCTGCCTGTTGTTACCATCCGCCTTAGACGCGCAGTTCGGGACCCCCTACCCGAGATCCGCTGGTTTTGACACCGACATGGGTGCTTCCATTGAGAGTTCCACTATGCCATCACCATAAGGCTCGATGGCTCCTTTGGTCATCGGTAACGATGCAGTCCAGGGTGAGGTTTTCCTCCCCGGACAGATCTTTGTATTCGGTGGCTTCGCACTGCGGGCCAATTCGCTTGGCCATGTGGAGCAGATCGAGAGCTACGCCCCTGGCCATCAGGTCAGATTTGGAAACTTCAATTACATGGCCGACATCCGCGGAGACTTGATCTTCTACGGATTCGAGCCCATGTCAGACACGCCGCACAGTCGTGACGAGCATGACGCAACTCTACCGTCAGACATTGTTCAGGAGATCGCATCTGTAACTACTTCGACCATTAATCTGGAGCAAGTCGCGCCATCCGAGAGCGAAGGTATGGACACCGCCAAGGATGCCACACTCTTAGTGGCGATAGAGCCGGATACTGACTTCACCCCTTACGAGAGCCGTGTCGCCGAACCACTGGATTCATCTTCGGCCACGGACTCCGAGCCGCTTAGATCCGTACCCGTCGAATCCGACTGGGCGCCGATCATGGAGTTCACCTCCGTGGATACCTTTCAGCACTCGCCCTTTGGCGATGTGCTAAATTCATTAAGGTCTCTCTCCCAATCAGTAGAACCTTGGCCTAACTATGTCCGGCTAGAATGGAATGCAAACGACGAAGAAATTCGCCGCCCACCCAGCACCCACTTAGTAGCCACTGTCGACGACTTAACCGACATGCTCAACTTCGACTCCGAGGACTTCGACAGTATGGACGACGACGCCGGAGATGAACAGAACCACCACCCACAGGGAGCTGGACCGCCACCTCAGCATATGATATATACATGGTGGACACCCCCAAAGAAGGCAATGGCGACGAGACAACAGAGGATGACCCCTCCAAGAAGCAACCCAAACGCCGATGTCAGCGGCGCCGCTCTAAGTCCCGCCACAACAAGAGCAGTGATACCGGCACAGGAGATAAGAACACTCTGGATAGTGTCGAAGACAACAACAATCTCCTCCAGCGCGATGTAGAGCCGGAGGACGAACAAGCTAGCCCCCCAGAGTGGGCAGCAGATGGAGAACCAGAGGAGGACAATTACATGCCTCTCTCCGAAGACGAGGCGAGCCTCGGCAATGAAGAGTTTATCGTGCCTGAGGACCCCGTCGAGCAAGAGCGCTTCAAGCGCCGGCTTATAACCACGGCAAATAGCCTGAAGAAAAAGCAGCAACAGCTTCAAGCTGACCAAGACTTGCTAGGAGATAGGTGGACCGAAGTCCTTGCGGCCGAGGAGCATGAACTCGAGCGCCCCTCCAAGAGTTACCCAAAATGCAGGTTGCTACCTCACCTCGAGAAGGAAGCATTGAAACCTCAATCACCAGTGTACGATGCGGCTGACCGGGCACCGTGTGGCCGAGTCAGAGAGGCGTTTCAGCCTGAAGTTCAGCCTGCACCCCGCCGCCACTCAATCAAAAATACTAAGGCCCGGGACAACACAAGGGACCTGTGAGACGTATTGGACAGTAAGGCAAAAATCGCAAGGTTAATATAAGGGTCACAGACACGCGCGCCAACACGGGATGATGATCATCGCGTCAGATACACCAAGAGTAAATCCGGCCGGGCCAAATACAGCAGACAAGATTCGTATGAACTGCGTCGGGATATAGCCCGGCACAGAGGCGCCGCACACCCCCTATGCTTCACTGGTGAAGTTATGAATCACGAATTCCCGGAGGGTTTCAAACCCGTAAATATCGAATCATACGATGGCACAACAGATCCCGCTGTATGGATTGAGGATTTCCTCCTTCACATCCACATGGCTCGCGGTGATGATCTACACGCCATCAAGTACCTCCCACTAAAACTCAAAGGATCAGCTCGGCATTGGCTGAACAGCTTGCCAGCAGATTCCGTCAGCAATTGGGAGGATCTGGAAGACGCATTTCTTGACAACTTCCAGGGCACTTATGTGCGGCCACCGGATGCTGATGACTTGAGCCATATAACCCAGCAGCCAGGAGAATCGGCCAGACAATTCTGGACTCGTTTCCTGACTAAGAAAAACCAAATTGTAGACTGTCCGGACGTAGAGGCCCTAGCGGCATTCAAGCATAACATCCATGACGAGTGGCTCAACCGCCACCTCGGCCAAGAGAAGCTGAAATCTATGGCAGCCCTCACAACACTCATGACCCGCTTTTGCGCGGGCGAGGATAGTTGGCTGGCTCGCAGCAACAACACATCGAGGAATCCAGACACCTCAGATACCAAAGATGTTAACGGTAGGCAACATCGTAACAAACCAACGCACCGCAATAACGGTGATAACACCGAAGATACGGCAGTCAATGCCAGATTCAAAGGCTCTAGATCCGGTCAGCGGAAAAAGCCATTTAAAAGAAATACTCCGGCTCCGTCCAGTTTGGATCGCATATTGGATCGCTCGTGTCAAATCCACGGCACCCCCGACAAGCCAGCCAATCACACCAACAAAGAATGCTGGGTGTTCAAGCAGGCTGGAAAGTTAAATGCCGAAAGCAAGGACAAGGGGCTACATAGTGATGATGAGGAAGAGCCCCGGCCGTCGAACACAGGAGGACAGAAGGGGTTTCCCCCACAAGTGAAGACGGTGAACATGATATACGCAACCCACATTCCCAAGAGGGAGAGGAAGCGTGCACTAAGGGATGTCTATGCGATGGAGCCCGTCGCCCCAAAGTTCAACCCATGGTCTACTTGCCCGATCACCTTCGATCGCAGGGACCACCCCACCAGCATCCGTCATGGCGGATCCGCCGCACTGGTCCTAGACCCCATCATTGACGGATTTCACCTCACTCGATTCCTTATGGATGGCGGCAGCAGCCTAAACCTACTCTATCAGGATACAATGCGAAAAATGGGCGTCGATCCCTCGAGGATCAAACCCAGCAAAACCACCTTTAAAGGCGTTATCCCAGGTGTAGAGGCCCATTGCACAGGCTCAATCACACTGGAAGTGGTCTTCGGATCACCGGACAACTACCGAAGCGAAGCGTTAATCTTTGATATCGTCCCGTTTCGCAGTGGCTATCATGCACTGCTCAGACGGACAGCATTCGCAAAATTTAATGCAGTGCAGCATTACGCATACCTCAAGCTCAAGATGCCAGGACCCAGGGGGGTCATAACAGTAAATGGAAACACAGAACGCTCGCTCCGCACGGAAGAGCACACTGCGGCCCTTGCAGCAGAAGCACAAAGCAACCTTTTAAGGAGGACCACTCACTCGGCGTCACAGCCCCCAGACACCTTCAAGCAAGTCCAGAACAAGCTGCAACAGGATCACCTGGCACGATCAGAGCTCACTTAGCAATTCGTCCCCCGTCCCAGTCCCAGTCAAGCGACGAAATCCGTGCCGCGCGTACATAACTACACACTGAAAATACCATGGACATAGGCGGGGGCATGATCAGGACATGCCCGGCAATCTGGCTTAAACTGCCCTAGGGGCTGTATACCTTTATCATCCCTTTTCTCTTTCAGGGCCTAATTCTCTGGAAGCCCTTTCCGGCAGCATGATTGCAGGAGACATTCCGGAAACGACAACCAAGGAGGCAAGAAGCTAAGATGAACACGGGAACCCCCAGGTGGTCTCTAATAATAATCGATATACCCGTTTTTTACTAATCTATGCACAACTCTTCCTGGGATAGGACATTTCAAGTTTTCCTACTTTCTGCTTATTGCACTACTTGTACCAGTACGCTTCGACGTATTATTTAAATAACAATGCATATCGATAGTTTATCATTGCATTATTTAAGTTTTTCTTCTTTTCTCTCTTATATGTCCATTTACGCAATCCACACCCATACGTTCGGGTACGGTAAGTACGCCAGGGGCTCTCGTTTACCCCATAATACAGCGCAAGAAGTCCGAACACTTTCGACAGTGCAGCACCCCGAACTTATAGCATTATATGCATCAGCTCCGAATCATGTCTTTGGTCAAATGTTGGGTTTTCCCGGCTCCCATGCTTTGGTACCTTACATTCCATTATATCGGCTAAGGTAGTGGTGGGAGAACTACTGCGATTGTGTCCCGGTTCTTCCGCACGGGCACCTCAGTAGAGAAAGCTAAAAACTGACTGTCATGATAAGGCGAGAGACTGGTCGCTGTTTGAGAGGTCTCAAGTCCTTAAAAACTTTTTCCGCTTCGGGTGAGGAGTCGGCCTTGTCCGGCTTAGGCGTGTATAGCGCCCCAAATTCGGCCTTCTGAATACTAGGGGCTTCACCAAAATTTAAAATTGTAGACTTCTATGGCTAAGTGAGAGTGATAAAGCATTATAGTCCGATTACATGGTTCGTTGCGCTGAACACCTCCCTCGAAGGACCCAAAATTGGGGTAAAGAGTGCTCATTTTTATCCTGAACACCCCTGTACTAGTTACATGGGGGAAAAAGCCGACGGCTGGCCAACTCTCAGATTTTATAAATGGACGTACAGAACGTAATATTTTAAATTAATAAAGCGTCCATGGCACAAATGAACTCGTTTCACATTACAGGATCACATGAGTATGTTCATTCAAAAATTACATCCTTGGCACACTCATCCGCCACTAGGCGGGAGCCCTTCAGGACACTCTCATAATAGTTCTTAGGGCAGCGATGCTCCTTGCCCTCCGGCGGCCCCTCCTTCACCAGCTTCACGGCGTCCAGCTTCTCCCAATGCACCTTCGCCCGGACAAAAGCCCTGCGTGCACCTTCGATGCAGACGGACCGCTTTATGACTTCAAGCCATGCACAGGCTTCCACAAGCCGCCTCACCAGACCGAAGTAGCTGCCGGACAGGGGCTCGCCAGGCCCCTCATGGCCTGTTCGGCCGCCTTGTGAAGCTCGACCAACCGCTTCAGCTGGTCGCTCAAGGGCACGGGGTGTTCGGTCCCAGTATATGGAGACCAGAACAACTTCTCCATTGAGCTCCCCTCCTCAGCTCGGTAAAACTCCGCGGCATCTAGTACTCTGCGGGGAAGATCTGCAAACGCTCCTGGAGAGCTCCGAACTCGGGTAAGAAAAAGGAAAGTCTCCTTCACATGCTTGCTTTGCATAATGAATGCCTTACCCGCTGCTATCTTCTTCACCGCTTCAATTTCCTGAAGGGCCTTGTGGTCTTCGGCCTTGGCGCTCTGGACACTTTCAAGCGCCTGCGCGAGCTCGGACTCTCGTGTCTTAGAGTCAAGCTCCAAGGACTCGTGTTTTTTGGCAAGAGCCTCAAGTTCTTGCTGCACCTCGCCTACTCAGGCTTCTTGCTTCTCCCATTCAATGCGCTCCTTGGCAGCTTTGTCTTCAACCTTGGCCAACGCTTTCCTCAGGGTCGCCACTTTGGTCGTGGCCCCTGACAAATCCATGATGATCCTATTACCTTACACTGGAACTCCTTTTTAATATATAGACAAAGGTATTGCTTACCTTTGTTCTCCTCAAGCTGCCTCTTGGTAAGGCCGAGCTCGGTCTCGGACCGCTCTAGGTCCTGCTTCAGTGCAGAGACCTCCGCAGTACATGCGGCAGCGGCCAGCAGCGAAGCCTGCACATACACATAGATACATTCTGATTAGACTCCTGAGTCATCATTTGATCCTCTATTCGGCTTTTCTTCTTGAACGGTGAACAGAGCATCAGGGGCTACTATCTATGCGGTACCATTTTCTTATATTTTGATTGCTTACCTCAAAGCATGTTTGGAGGCTGGCGCAAGCTTCAGTCAGTTAGTTTTTGGCGGACTGAACCTTTTCGACCACCGCGCTCATGATAGTGCGGTGCTCTTCGTCGATGGAAGCGCTGCGAAGCACCTCTAGCAAGTTGTCCGGTGCCTCTGGATGGATAGAGGAAACCGGCGCGGATGGTTGGCCCCCTTAATGGGGGACTGCCTGCCGGAGTCCGGAACCATCGGAGGTTCCGGCGTAGTGTTTGGCTGGGGCCCGAACTCGTAGCCCGTTGGAGCCTCGCTCCCTTGGTACCCAGGGTCTGGGAAGTCGCCGCGAGGCACCCCCAGGACCACCTCCCCTTGGCTCGGTGCCTTTTGAGACAACACCTCAGCGTTGTCCGTAGGGCGAGGGGTGGAAGCGGTCGGAGGAGAAATGTTGTTCATATCCAACGAGTCCAAAGAGCCGCTCGACGAGGGTACATCGAGATGAGCTCAGGACGGACTGCATAATCATGTTTGGCATGAGGAGACTCAGTGCAATATAACATACCATGAAGTACTATGGTGTCCGGACGCTTACGACTTCGCCAGGGGCTTGTCCCTGGGTAGTCACTTGTTGCCGCTGTCGGCAGCCGTCGTGGCACAGTCCGGAGGGAGGGTCCTTCCCTTCTTGGACCCTTCGGCTTCCCTGGATGGGTCGGCCTTGCTTTTCTTGTCTCCCCGGGCTGGGGGGAGAACTTTTCTCCTCCTCCTCCTTGTTTCCGTGGGAGGAGTGCGCGTCGGAGTCATCGGACATTGAGTCTGATACAACCTTGCGCCGGAGACCCTTTCGGGTCCCCATGGTCTTCTTCTTGGCCTTCTTTGACAGCACCTCGTAAGGTGCCGGAGTCAGCATCTTTGTTAGAGGAGCGTCTGCAGGATCCTCGGGCAGGGGGGCTGGGCAATCAAGCTGCTCCGTTGTCTCTGTCTAGTCCTGTTAATGACATGGAAGCTTAGATCCTGCACATAAAATAAACCAGGACAAATAAATACCCTGAGAGATATTAAAAGCCTATCGGATAGGCACAACGCTTTACGCTGAGTCCGCGATCCTCGGTGAGTGAGGGACGAATCTCGGCGCTCTTGAACAACACCCTCCAGACGTCCTCGTGCATCATGTCATAGAGCTCTCGCAGCATCTGGTGCTTGGCCGAGTCGAACTCCCACAAAACAAATGCCCGCCGTTGACATGGAAGGATCCGGCGGAAGAGCATAACCTGGACCTCGTTGACAAGCTTGATTTTCTTGTTTGTCATGTTCTGGATGCAAGTCTGGAGTCCGGTCAGCTCTACCAAAGAACCCCAGGACAGGCCCTTCTCTTTCCAGGAGGTGAGCCGCGTGGGGACTCCAAATCGAAATTTGGGGGCCACCGCCCAGTTGGAGTCACGCGGCTCGATGATGTAGAACCACCCTGATTGCCACCCCTTTATGGTCTCCACATAGGAGCCTTCGAGCCATGTGACGTTAGGCATCTTGCCCACCATGGCGCCTCCGCACTCTGCTTGCTGGGCGACCACCACCTTCGGTTTGACATTAAAAGTCTTCAGCCATAGGCCGAAATGGGGCTTGATGCGGAGAAAGGCCTCGCACACGATGATAAACACCGAGATGTTGAGGATGAAATTGGGGGCCAGATCATGAAAATCCAGCCCGTAGTAGAACACGAGTCCGCGAACGAACGGGTGGAGAGGAAATCCCAGTCCGCGGACGAAGTGGGTAAGAAAAACTACCCTCTCATGGGGTTCGGGCGTAGGGATGATCTGCCCTGCATCTGGCAGCCGGTGCGCAATGTTCGCGGCCAGATATCCGGCTTCCCGTAACTTTTGATGTTCTCCTCCGTGACAGAGGAGACTATCCACTTGCCTCCTGCTACAGACATGCTTGGAGTGATTTGAGAGGAAGAATGCGAGCTTGGGCGCTAGCGCTCGAGTGTGCGAGAATGGGTAAGCAAGGAAGAAGGCATGGGTGAATAGAGTAAATCCTTGTCCCTTTATAAGGGCAGAAGAGGCGATGTGTCTCCCCACTTGCCTGGTAAAACCGCTTATTCCCTAGGCACCGTAATTGATGGTGTGGTTGGGTTACTGTCGTGGTATTTCTCACGGGGGGCTTGCGAGTCGACAGATGCCACAAGGGCTTAGTGTGTGGGTAAGACTGCTCCTGATAGGACCGGGAGCGGGTATGCGAGTAGCACACGGTGGTTTACCCAGCTTCAGAGCTCACCGGAGAGATAATACTCCTACTACTGCATGTCTGAGTGTATCTGATATATCTAGTACAGAGTGCTCCTAGAGTTGTATCTGGGATCAGTACCACGGGTATCTGACTTGGTGTATGCTTGTATGAGGCATGCTCTAGTGGCCGGCTATGCCCATGGCCTATGGCCGAATGGATGTGTGTGAGCTCATGCGTGAGTCTCCTCTGTGGATGGATGGATGGATAGCTAACTAGCTTGCTAGCTATTTTCTTGTGTGTATGTGAGGCCTTGTGGCCAAATGAATGTGGCCGTGGGAGTCCATCCCCTGGATGGATGGATGTGTGCCCCTTTTATAGTGTGGGCTAGCTTACTGTGTAAGCTATGTGGGTAGGCATGGGTAAGGCATGGTGCATGTCATGCTTGTCCCCTGGGTCACTTCATAAATAGTGCCAGGGGACAAATGACACTGTACATGATGTCGTCGCGGTACGGTTGTCTTGTCCGCGGTATGGCCGTCTCGTTGGTGTCTTGTCGATGTCGGGTCGGGCTACAGTCGGCAGCCGGCTGGTTGGCGTAGTCGGCAGCCGGCTGGTTGGCGCAGTCGGCAGCCGTCTGGTTGGCGTAGTCGGCAGCCGGCAGTCATCAGCCGGACGGGCAGAGCGGTCGGATGGGGAGCTGACAGGAGCAGCCGGGCAGTCGGACTGAGGGGCTTTGCTAGCCCTGATGTCTTGAAATATCATCTTGCCGTCCTCGGGGTACCCGTGGTCGATTACTCCGACAGTAGCCCCCAAGCCTCCGGGCAACTTGGCAAAGTTGGGCGGAGGTTTTTTGGAGAGTGTTCATGGAAATGATCATGAAACAGACAAAGTTAGTCCACGCAGATATATCAAATGTTTGCTTTTAGCATTGCAAGTTTTATGCGGAGGGTGCCGACTCAGCTTCGTCCGAGCCCCCTAAATCTTTTTCGTGTTCCCTCCGCTTTTTGGCTTGTGCTCTTGCTTGCCGGACAGCCACTCTGCGATCTGTGGCTAAGAGTGGGCCGCGAAGTGGAGTGTACAGTACTCAGAGTCTAGGAGCAGATTCAACTGAGTAGATACTTGTAAAGGAAAACGGCCGGGTCGCCCGAACCGTTTTTCTTCTCGGATGTTTTTCGCATGGGTGGCCTCCAGCGTTCACCCTTGCTAGCTGGACAGCCGCTCTGCGGTCTGTGCCTAAGAGTGAGCCTTTGGTACTGCGCACACTACTAAACCGTCTGCGGGAACAAATGTCTTAGGCCAAGCGACCAGCCCCCGGGCCAACTCTGGCTGGCACTGGGGTGAACAGTGATGCAACTGTAATTAAAAAATGCGGAGATAGCACCCGAGCATTGCTTGGGGTTATCCGTGCTTGCGTGATGCAAAAAATATGCGGGCGAGGAGCTCACATTGATTTTCATGTAGTCGCGGTCGTTGAAGAAGGCCATCGCGACTCGGCGCTCGTGGAGCGCGTCGGCGCACCCGCTGGGTGAAGCCTTCGAGCCTCCGGGTGCTCGAAGGGGGGTCCCGGCCGATAAGGCTCGACCGGCCAGGCGGCGAGGCGTCTTACAGCACCTATCTTCTTCTTTTTCTCTTCTGCCGGCTGTTCGGAGCCGGACAAAATTCTTCTCTTATTTGCAATCTTCCGTGGGGGCGCGCCAGCGCACCCACTGGGTGTAGCCCCCGAGATTCGGGCCAACTGCTGAGCAGTCGGGCCGGATCTTCCGGCAACTACTTTGTCTTCTTCTTCGCGGGGGCGCGTCAGCGCACCCGCTGGGTGTAGCCCCCGAGATTTGGGCCGACTGCTGAGCAGTCGGGCCGGATCTCCCGGCAACTACTTTGTCTTCTCTTTCTTCGCAGGAGCGCGTCAGCGCACCCGCTGGGTGTAGCCCCCGAGATTCGGGCCGACTGCTGAGCAGTTGGGCCGGATCTCCCGACAACTACTTTGTCTTCTTTCTCGCGGGGGCGCGTCAGCGCACCCGCTGGGTGTAGCCCCCGAGATTCGGGCCGACTGCTGAGCAGTCGGGCCGGATCTCCCAGCAACTACTTTGTCTTATGTTTTTTCTTCTTCAGCCAGCTAGGCAGGCGGACTCCGACACAATAGTCGGGATTTTTGCAGCCGGTCAGGCAGCTAGCGGTCGAACGTACGTCAGACGCACATTTCTCTCATATTTTCTTTTATTCCAGCCGACTTCTTTTCTCTCTCTCTCTTCTTTTTTTTTGGGCAGTCGTCCACTTGTTTTTCAGCCGACTTGATGGGAGCAGCCGGCTGTGGGCACACGGCCACTTCTTTTCTAGCCGGCCTCTTTTCTTTGTCTCTTTTTTTCTCTTTTATCTTCTTTTCGCTGCCTGAGCAGTCGGCAGGAGCGGGACGCTGCGGAAGCCGGCTGGCACGCCAAGCCGGCGGCCGGGTCGCGGTGCGGCAGCGGAGTCGGCGGGTCGGGTCGGAGGCGGAGCCGGCCGAGTCGCGCAGACGCGTGGAGCCGGCCAGCGCTGGGCGGCAAGGCGGCAGGCGAGCGGGAGCCGGCGAGGAGCGGCACGGGGCAGACCCGGCGAGACGACTGGGGAGGCCAGATGCCGGGTGGCGGGACGAGCCGCAGTCGGATGGCGGGAGCCTGCCAGGGCGCACAAAAGACGTCGCAACCAAGCGGAGGTGCTGGGGCAGGCGGCGTCGCGAAGGAGCACGCGGCAGGGCTCACGCAGCCGATGGGGGACTGCAGGCGCACGCGCCATGCGCGGAAGGCCAGCGCGGCAGGCGGCCAGGGCAGAGGGATGCCGGCTCTTTCTTGTTTGCACTCGACCCTGACTTTTCTCTTTCTGTCGTTCTTTTTCTCTTCCCAGAAGACGGCAGCAGCAAGCAGCGGGGGCCGGCTGGTGCGCGCTGGGTGCCGGCGGACTCGAGGAGAGGCGGCGTAGGGGAGCCGGCCCGGGCCGGTGCTGGATGCGGAGGCCGGGTCGCCAGAGCCGGCGCAGGCAGGTGCGGCGGGCAGAAGTCGGCGCGGAGCCAGCAAGCGTCCAGGCGGCACAGCCGGCAGGCCTGGTTCGGATTCGGCTGGGGACGGCAGTGTGAAGCGCGGATACGCCGGCAAGGCGCGGGTGTAGCGGCGGGGCCTGCAGCTGCGGGGCGGAGTGGCAGGGCCAAGCCAACGCGAGCGCGTACGGGAGGCGGCCGAGTGTGGTGGAGGCCGGGGTGCCGACAGCCGGCCTGCGCGAAGCCGGCAGACGGTCGGAACGGTGCGGGCAGAGCGACGACTTGCACGGGGATGGCCGGGGCCGAGACCTGGTGCAGCTGGAGGCCGGCGAGTTGGTCGCGCGGGTGCCGGAGTAGAAGGATGGGGCGACACTGGCGGAGGCCCGGACAGCGCGGAGCCGACAGCAGCAGGGACGCGACCGGGGTCGGCTGCAGCGCTGAGCAGGCGGCCACGGGCGGAGTCAACCCGACGCAGCTGGGTGGGCGCAGTTGCGAGCGACGGGCGCGGGAGCCGGCTGGGGACGTGGAGCACCCGGTCACGATCCGAGGCGGAGAGGAGCGGAGGCCGGCCCGGGGCAGCGGCAGCCGACGCAGCCGGATCAGGAGTCGGCAGTAGCGTGGGTCAAGCGGCACGGGCGCGTAGGCGCGCGGCCGGAGGAGAGCTCGAGCGCGCGGGACTCTGGGCGGCGAGTGCGTGGAGACGGGGAGGAGCTCGAGCTCCTGGGCACCGCGGGAGGTGCGGACAGGCGGTGCAGCTCCACGGGCGCACAAGAGGAGGGCCCGGGGTTGGAGTAGCGTGCGGCCATTGCTGGAAGCAGCGGAGCAGCCGCGGGAGGCTTGGGGCGGAGCAGGGCGTGGCCCGGTGGGCAGCTACGGCGACGGGGAGCAGCTCGGGGCCGAGCTCGCGCGGAGGAGCTGACCAACGCACATCGGCGTGGAAGTCTTGCATCCAGCCAATGTACAGATAGTGCACATGGCCATTGCATGGGTAGTATGTGTGTAGTGGTATGGCGAATGGTTTGACCTTTGTTGACTAGCATCTAGCTAGCTTGCAAAGATGGTGTGGGGAGGAGAGAACGCCCGTGTCGGCCGGAGCAAGGCGCTGCGCGGAGGAAAGCAGACGCGAGCGGCGAGGGGACGATCATGGCCGACCGAAGCTAGGCCCCGCGGGCGGCGCGCACGCGGACGGACGCTTGGCGCTGCGTTGGTGATGACGAAGATGGCGAAGCCGACGGCGAGGGCGCGCCGTCCCGCACGGTCGCTCCGGGGGCGGGTCGAAGTCGAGCCCCCGAGCACTACCGGAGAGACGGTGCGACGCCGCGGCAGAGGCGATGAAGAAAAAAGGGTCCCGCCCGAACAGCGAAACTAGCAGCAGCGTGGTAGCGTAGTAGTAGTACCGCCCCACGGTGGGCGCCAACTGTCGTGGTATTTCTCACGGGGGGCTTGCGAGTCGACAGATGCCACAAGGGCTTAGTGTGTGGGTAAGACTGCTGCTGATAGGACCGGGAGCGGGTATGCGAGTAGCACGTGGTGGTTTACCCAGCTTCAGAGCTCTCCGGAGAGATAATACTCCAACTGCTGCATGTCTGAGTGTATCTGATATATCTAGTACAGAGTGCTCCTAGAGCTGTATCTGGGATCAGTACCACGGGTATCTGACTTGGTGTATGCCTGTATGAGGCATGCTCTTGTGGCCGGCTATGCCCATGGCCTATGGCCGAATGGATGTGTGTGAGCTCATGTGTGAGTCTCCTGTGTGGATGGATGGATGGATAGCTAACTAGCTTGCTAGCTATTTGCTTGTGTGTATGTGAGGCCTTGTGGCCAAATGAATGTGGCCGTGGGAGTCCATCCCCTGGATGGATGGATGTGTGCCCCTTTTATAGTGTGGGCTAGCTTACTATGTAAGCTATGTGGGTAGGCATGGGTAAGGCATGGTGCATGTCATGCTTGTCCCCTGGGTCACTTCATAAATAGTGCCAGGGGACAAATGACACTGTACATGATGTCGTCGCGGTACGGTTGTCTTGTCCGTGGTATGGCCGTCTCGTCGGTGTCTTGTCGATGTCGGATCGGGCTGCAGTCGGCAGGCGGCTGGTTGGCGTAGTCGGCAGGCGGCTGGTTGGCGCAGTCGGCAGCCGTCTGGTTGGCGTAGTCGGTAGCCGGCAGTCATCAGCCGGACGGGCAGAGCAGTCGGACGGGGAGCCGACAGGAGCGGCCGGGCAGTCGGACTGAGGGGCTTTGCTAGCCCTGATGTCTTGAAATATCGTCTTGCCGTCCTCGGGGTACCTGTGGTCGATTACTCCGACAGTTACCCATGTCCGTATTGATGAGAATCCCGTGATAAGGGGAACACGATCTCTGCGTTGACAAGACATATATACAAAACCGCCTCGCGATATGTGCGGTGCTGGTTGAGAAAAACGGTTTGAATAATGACCGGGCCGTCGCGTGATGTCATGCTGTCAAAACGTGTCAGCAGATTAGATTTGTGGAAATAATATTCTCTCTAGAGTGGTATGTGGAACTTATTTTTCAGGGCCAGACACTATTCTTGTGTTTAAACTCTTCCATGGAGTATTCGGAGGAGGAACCCACCTTGCAATGCCGAAGACAATACTGCGTGCCGGACTCATCGTCATTGAAGCCTGGTTCAGGGGCTACTGAGGGAGTCATGGATTAGGGGGTCTCCGGACAGCCGGACTATATCCTTTGGCCGGACTGTTGGACTATGAAGATACAATATTAAAGACTTCGTCCCGTGTCCGGAAGGGACTCTACTTGGCGTGGAAGGCAAGCTAGGCAATACGGATATGTATATCTCCTTCCTTGTAACCGACCTTGTGTAACCCTAGCCCCCTCCGGTGTCTATATAAACCGGAGGGTTTTAGTCCATAGGACAATAGACAATCATACCATAGGCTAGCTTCTAGGGTTTAGCCTCTATGATCTCGTGGTAGATCAACTCTTGTAATACTCATATCATCAAGAACAATCAAGCAGGACGTAGGGTATTACCTCCATCAAGAGGGCCCAAACCTGGGTAAACATCATGTCCCCTGCCTCCTGTTACCATCCGCCTTAGACGCACAGTTCAGGACCCCCTACTCGAGATCCGCCGGTTTTAACACCGACACTCACTATTAAATCACAAATCATTGTTAATTAAAATTGGCTTTGATATACCTTGGGATCCGGGTGGATCCATTACTTGAGCACTATATGCGTAGCTTAATGGCTTTAAAGAAAGTGCTGCCAGGGAGACAACCCGGAAGTTTTATGGAGTCATTTATTTCTGTCGAGTGCTTTTATATAGTTTAAAAACAAAAAAAAGAGGGGAATCAGAAACTTTTCAAAAAGGAAAGTGAAAGTGAGAGAGACAAGCATTCTTGAAGTGAGGGAGCTCCTTGAACTTTGTGAATCTTTATTAAAGAAACTTTTCAACAAAAATAATTATCCCCTTGTACAATTTCATTGTATTATAAAAATAACGTGCGAAGATTTGCCTTTAGGATGTTTACATTGCTTGTTGGTTTGTGCGGTGCAGAACAGAAACTTTGGTTGTAGTGCGCGATTTTACATTTTTTTACTGGAATGTCAAAAGGTTTTGAAACTTTTTGCACTGTATTTCTATACAAATTGTTTATTTTTCCTAATTATTTCAGGATTTATGGAGTAACATAAGTATGGTTAATGTTCAGATTACTACAAACTATCCTGTTTAAGATAGATTCTGTTTTTGATGCATAGTTTGCTTGTTCTGATGAAACTATCGATTTCTATCAGTGGATTAAGCCATGGAAATTACATTATAGTAGCTAAAATGCAGAAACAATATATTAATTAGTTTTCAACAGTACTTAGAGTAGTGATTTTCTTTATTATACTAATGGATCTTACCGAACTTTCTGTTAAGTTTTGTGTGATTGAAGTTTTCAAGTTTTGGGAGAGATGACGATGGATGAAGGAATAAGGAGTGGAAACAGCCTAAGCTTGGGGATGCCCGAGGCACCCTAGGGAAATATTCAAGGAGTCCCAAGCAACCAAGCTTGGGGATGCCCCGGAAGGCATCCCCTCTTTCTTCAAACAATCATCGGTAATTTTACTTGGAGCTATATTTTTATTCATCACATGATATGCGTAAATCTTGGAGAGTCTTTTGCATTTAGTTTACACTTTTCTTTGATGCACCATGATGGTATGATATAGTCCTTGGTTGATTTATAGAATGCTCATTGCACTTCACTTATATCTTTTGAGTATGGCTTTATAGAATGCTTCATGTGCTTCACTTATATCTTTTGAAGTTTCGATTGCCTGTTTCTCTTCACATAGAAAACCACCATTTGTAGAATGCTCTTCTGCTTCACTTATATTTGTTAGAGCATGGGCATATCTTTTGTATAAAGAATTAAACTCTCTTTCTTCACTTATATCTATTTAGAGAGATGATAGGAACTGGTCATTCAAATGGTTAGTCATAAAATCCTACATAAAACTTGTAGATCACTGAATATGATATGTTTTATTCCTTGCAATAGTTTTGTGATACAAAGATGGTGATATTAGAGTCATGCTAGTGGGTAGTTGTCGATTGTAGAAATACTTGTGTTGAAGTTTGTGACTCTCGTAGCATGCACGTATGGTGAACCGTTATGTAACGAAGTTGGAGCATGACGTATTTATTGATTGTCTTCCTTATGAGTGGCGGTCGGGGACGAGCGATGGTCTTTTCCTACCAATCTACCCCCCTAGGAGCATGTGTGTTGTACTTTGTTTCGATGACTAATAGGTTTTTGCAATAAGTATGTGAGTTCTTTATGACTAATGTTGAGTCCATGGATTATACGCACTCTCACACTTCCATCATTGCTAGCCTCTTCGGTACCGTGCATTTCCCTTTCTCACATCGATAGTTTGTGCAAACTTCGCTGGTGCATCCAAACCCCGTGATACGATACGCTCTATCACACATAAGCCTCCTTATATCTTCCTCAAAACAGCCACCATACCTACCCATTATGGCATTTCCATACCCATTCCGAGATATATTGCCATGCAACTTCCATCATCATCATATACATGACTTGAGCATTTATTGTCATATTGCTTTGCATGACCGTAAGATAGCTAGCATGATGTTTTCATGGCTTGTCCATTTTTTGATGTCATTGCTACGCTAGATCATTGCACATCCCGATACACCGCCAGAGGCATTCATATAGAGTCATATTTTGTTCTAGTATCGAGTTGTAATATTGAGTTGTAAGTAAATAGAAGTGTGATGATCATCATTATTAGAACATTGTCCCATGATCAAAATAAAGTGGCCAAAGAAGCCCCCAAAAAAGATAGAGGCCAAAGAAGCCTACAAAAAAGAAAAAAAAGAAAAATGGAGAAGGGACAATGTTACTATCCTTTTACCACACTTGTGCTTCAGAGTAGCACCATGTTCTTCATATAGAGAGTCTCTTGAGTTATCACTTTCATATACTAGTGGGAATTTTCATTATAGAACTTGGCTTGTACATTCCAACGATGGGCTTCCTCAAATGCCCCAGGTCTTCATGAGCAAGCAAGTTGGATGCACACCCACTTAGTTTCCAGTTTGAGCTTTCATACACTTATAGCTCTTAGTGCATCCGTTGCATGGAAATCCCTACTCCTCACACTAACATCAATTGATGGGCATCTCCATAGCCCATTGATTAGCCGCGTCGATGTGAGACTTTCTTCCTTTTTTCTTCTCCACACAGCCTCCATCATCATATTATATTGCACCCATAGTGCTATATCCATGGCTCACACTCATGTATTGCGTGAAAGTTGAAAAGGTTTGAGAACATCAAAAGTATGAAACAATTGCTTGACTTGTCATCGAGGTTGTGCATGATTTGAATATTTTGTGTGGTGAAAATGGAGCATAGCCAGACCATATGATTTTGTAGGGATAACTTTCTTTGGCCATGTTATTTTGAAAAGACATGATTGCCTTATTAGTATGCTTGAAGTATTATTGTCTTAATGTCAAATGCTAGATTATTGCTTTGAATCACTCATGTCTTAATATTCATGCCATGATTAGATTACATGATCAAGATTATGCTAGGTAGCATTCCACATCAAAAATTATATTTTTATCATTTACCTACTTGAGGACGAGCAGGAATTAAGCTTGGGGATACTGATACGTCTCCGTCGTATCTATAATTTTTGATTGTTCCATGCCAATATTCCACAACTTTCATATAGTTTTGGCAACTTTTTATACTATTTTTGGGGCTAACATATTGATCCAGTGCCCAGTGCCAGTTCCTGTTTGTTGCATGTTTTTTGTTTCGCAGAAAATTCATATCAAACGGAGTCCAAGCGGGATAAAAACTGCCAGAGATTTTTTTGGAATATATGTGATTTTGGGAAGAAGAATCAACGCGAGATGATGCCCGAGGGGGCAACGAGGCAGGGGGCGCGCCCAAGGGGGTCAGGCGCTCCCTGGGCCCTCGTGGCCACCCCGTAAGGCGGTTGGTGCCCTTATTTCGCCGCAAGAAAGCTAATATCTGGAAAAAAATCGTGTCCAAAATTCAGCCCAGTCAGAGTTACGGATCTCCAGGAATTTAACGGTGAAAGGGCATAATCAGGGAATGCAAAAATAGAGAGGGACAGAGAGACATATCCAATCTCGGAGGGGCTCTCTCCCCTCCCGTGCCATGGAGGCCATGGATCAGAGGGGAAACCATTCTCCCATCTAGGGAGAAGGTCAAGGAAGAAGAAGAAGAAGGGGGGCTCTCTCCCCCTCTCTCCCGGTGGCGCCGGAACGCCATCGTGGCCATCATCATCACCGTAATCTACACGAACAACTTCACCGCCATCATCACCAACTCTTCTCCCCTCTATGCAGCGGTGTAACCCCTCTTTTACCCGCTGTTATCTCTACTTAAACATGGTGCTCAATGCTATATATTATTTCCCTATGATGTATGGCTATCCTATGATGTTTGAGTAGATCCGTTTTGTCCTATGGGTTAATTGATGATCGTGATTGGTTTGAGTTGCATGTTTTATTATTGGTGCTATCCTATGGTGCTCTCTGTGTCGCGCAAGCATGAGTGATCCCCGCCGTAGGGGTTGCAATATGTTCATGATTTGCTTATGGTGGGTGGCATGAGTGACAGAAGCATAGACCCGAGTAAGTAGGTTGTTTGCGTATGGGAATAAAGAGGACTTGATACTTTAATGCTATGGTTGGGTTTTTACCTTAATGATCTTTAGTAGTTGCAGATGCTTGCTAGAGTTCCAATCATAAGTGCATATGATCCAAGAATAGAAAGTATGTTAGCTTATGCCTCTCCCTCAAATAAAATTGCAATAGTGATTACCGGTCTAGTTATCGATTTCCTAGGGACAAATAACTTTCTCGTGACCAAAATCTCTCTACTAAAACTAATTTAGTTGTGTCTTTATCTAAACAGCCCCTACTTTTTATTTACGTGATCTTTATTACTTTACAAACCTATCCAACAACACCTACAAAGTACTTCTAGTTTCATACTTGTTCTAGGTAAAGCGAAGGTTAAGCGTGCGTAGAGTTGTATCGGTTGTCGATAGAACTTGAGGGAATATTTGTTCTACCTTTAGCTCCTTGTTGGGTTCGACACTCTTACTTATCGAAAGAGGCTACAATTGATCCCCTATACTTGTGGGTTATCAGTGGTTCACCTCTTGCCGCACGGCGCTCAATGACTTGTTACCACCAAATGAGGACGTAATCTTGGAACTCAAGGGATGCCATCGCGATCTTCTTCTCTTCCTCATAGTTGTGCAAGCGGAAGATTTTGTCAACCTTCAATGCCCGCGAAAGGTACTATTCGTGATCATTGCTTCCATTGAACTTGGGCATAGTAAATTTAAGCTTGCCGTAGCGTTGTTCTTCATTGTGTTGGGTGTCGGTGTCAAAATCGGCGGATCTCGGGTAGGGGGTCCCGAACTGTGCGTCTAGGATCGATGGTAACAGGAGACGGGGAACATGATGTTTACCCAGGTTCGGGCCCTCACTATGGAGGTAATACCCTACTTCCTGCTTGATTGATCTTGATGAATATGAGTATTACAAGAGTTGATCTACCATGAGATCGTAATGGCTAAACCCTAGAAGTCTAGCCTATGAATATGGTAATGAGTATATGTGGTGTCCTCTCCGGACTATCCCCTTCGGTTATATAGACACCGAGGGAATATAGGGTTTACATGGATTCGTTTACATAAGAAGGAATATCCAGTCGCCAAGCTTGCCTTCCACGCCAAGTAGAGTCCAATCCGGACACGGTGTAGTCTTCGGCCTTCATGTCTTCACATCCCATCAGTCAGACCCATAGATAACAGGCCGGACACCCAAGGACCCCTTAATCCAGGACTCCCTCAGTAGCCCCCGAACCAGTCTTCAATAGCGAGGTGCTCAGCACACATATTGTCTTCGGCATTGCAAGGCAGGTTCCCCCTTCGATGATCTCCAAGTAATGTATTCGGCCATTGACCCACTGTCACCTCCTTGGCTTCTGCGCGTTGAATAATCTTTGTCCTCCACGTGTCGAGTGAATGTGAAAAGTCAGGGTATTTTTGCGAATAACACCCCATCCATGCGAGGAAGAGTGCCTACTTAAAGAGATTGGATCCTAGATCCATTCAGCGCTACGCACAAGAAATCCCCAGAGACTGCTCAGGAGAAACTATTCCAGCATGGCTAGTGTTCCCAGCTCCTCTGCTTGTCCTGGCCCAGAGAAAGGCGAGTGGGAGAGGTGTTCCGTGTCTCATAGCCGATTGACGAAGTTGCAAACGCAGGGATTCCTTCCCCATGCAGATCTAGTCCATGTTTGAACGGGGCTAGCTTCCTTCAATGAGGGGACTCAGGCAGAGGAATTCCCCAATCCGTCCGGGGGAGAGCGAGTATGTTTCATCCCCTACCTGCTAAGAGGTGTTGGATTTCCAATCCATCCGTTCCTCCAAGGGTTTATGGAATATTACGGCCTCCAGCTGCACAACTTCACTCTGACCTCTATTCTGCACATTGCGGGTTACGTCACTTTATGCGAACTTTTTCTGGGCGTCGAGGCTCTCTTCGAGTTGTGGAGGAAGCTGTTCTATCTCGTCCCGTGCAATCACGAAGGGTCAATATTCGAAGTGGGCGGAGTCGAAGTATGGCGCGTCGCCGATACCGGATATCCATCCGGCACACCAAGGAAGGCACCTGATGAATGGCCCTCCGAATGGTTTTATATAGAGGACGTTGTGTGATACGTCTCCAATGTATCTATAATTTTTTATTGCTCCATCCTATATTATCTACTGTTTTGGACTATATTGGGTTTTATTTTCCACTTTTATATTATTTTTGGGACTAACCTATTAACCAAAGGCCCAGCCCAGAATTGCTATTTTTGCCTATTGCAGTGTTTCGGAGAAACAGAATATCAAACGGAGTCCAAACGGAATAAAACCTTCGGGAACGTGATTTTCTCACCGAACGTGATCCAGGAGACTTGGACCCTACTCCAAGGAGTCAAAGAGGAGGTCACGAGGGTGGGGGGCGCCCCCCCTAGGGCGCGCCCCCTGCCTCGTGGGCCCCTCGATGCTCCACCGACGTACTCCTTCCTCCTATATATATACCTACGTACCCCCAAATGATCAGAAGGAGATCCAAAAACCTAATTCCACCGCCACAACTTTCTGTATCCACGAGATCCCATCTTGGGGCCTGTTCCGGAGCTCCGCCGAAAGAGGGCCGTCATCAAGGAGGGCTTCTACATCATCCTAGCCCCTTCGATGAAGTGTGAGTAGTTTACCTCAGACCTTCGGGGTCCATAGTTAGTAGCTGGATGGCTTCTTCTCTCTCTTTGAATCTCAATACAAAGTTCTCCCCCTCTCTTCTGGAGATCTATTCGATGTAATCTTCTTTTTGCGGTGTGTTTGTTGAGATCGATGAATTGTGGGTTTATGATCAAGTCTATCTATGAATAATATTTGAATCTTCTCTGAATTCTTTTATGTATGATTGGTTAGCTTTGCAAGTCTCTTCGAATTATCCGTTTGGTTTGGCCAACTAGATTGGTAGTTCTTGCCATGGGTGAAGTGCTTAGCTTTGGGTTCGATCTTGCGGTGTCCTTTCCCAGTGACAGAAGGGGCAGCAAGGCACGTATTGTATCGTTTCCATCAAGGATAACAAGATGGGGTTTATTTCATATTGCATGAATTTATCTCTCTACATCATGTCATCTTGCTTAAGGTGTTACTCTGTTTTTAACTTAATACTCTAGATGCATGCTGGATAGCGGTCGATGAGTGGAGTAATAGTAGTAGATGCAGAATCATTTCGGTCTACTTGTCACGGACGTGATGCCTATATACATGATCATGCCTAGATATTCTCATAACTATGCTCAATTCTGTCAATTGCTCAACAGTAATTTGTTCACCCACCGTAGAATACTTATGCTCTATTCTCATCATATCAATCTCCATTACTTTCATCTTGCTTTTCTTTTTTACTTTGCCTTTACTTTTTACTTTGCATCTTTATACCAAAAATACCAAAAATATTATATCTATCAGATCTCACTCTCGTAAGTGACCGTGAAGGGATTGACAACCCCTAATCGCGTTGGTTGCGAGTAGCTATCGTTTTGTGCAGGTACGAGGGACTTGAGCGTGGCCTCCTACTGGATTGATACCTTGGTTCTCAAAAACTGAGGGAAACACTTACACTACTCTGCTGCATCATCCCTTCCTCTTCGGGGAAAACCAACGCAAGCTCAAGACGTAGCAAGAAGGATTTTTGGTGCCGTTGCCGGGGAGTCTATGCAAAAAGTCAACATACCAAGTACCCATCACAATCCCTATCTCTCGCATTATATTATTTTCCATTTGCCTCTCGTTTTCCTCTCCCCCACTTCACCCTTGCCGTTTTATTCGCCCTCTCTCTCTATCCTTCCTCTCTATTTGCCTCTTTTGCCCGTCTGCTCTTGTTTGCTTGTCATCATAGCTAGTCTCATATCTTCTCCGTTGTCTCCCGAGAGTGAAGTTCTAAATTTTAAACAAAGGGAGGGAGAAAATCTAAAAGATGCTTGGTATAGAATTTGCAATGCTCAAAGTAGATCTACCAGGAAGCAATCTACCTTAGTTCTTCTCCGCAATTTTTATGTAGGTGTTAATCCTTGGTATATATATATCCTTGATACCATTACCGGAGGGAACTTCTTGGGTATCCATACTTTTGATTCTTATAATGCTATGCTAAATTTATTTGGCTCACCACCTCTTTTGGTTAATGGAACCATGTTAACTTTGGAGCATGTTATGCAAAGACTTGCAATTATTGAAAATAAAGTTGCTACTATTGAATTAATTGAAAATCTAGATAAAAAGACCCACAATCAAATTACTCAATATGGCTCTAAGGTAGGAATGACTCTGAAAAATATTAAGGAAAAGGGACCCATAGTTAATGAGAAGATAAACTTAGATTCTACTAGAATTGATAAACTTGAGGGTATCATTACAAACTTGGGAACCACTTTTTCTTCTGTAAAGAATACTCCAAGTCCTCCTACTAAAAATGCCAAGCTTATGTATGTTCCTAAAAATAAGGGTGAATCATCTAGTAAGGAAACTGCGGATCTTAAATCTATAAGTATTCATCCCAATCTTTTTGCTATCATTAAGGAACCGATTGCTACAAATGAATTTTTCGATCTTGTGCCTAAAATTTTGATAATCACTAGAAAGAAATAAATTCCTAAGGGAAATAGATGCCTCATCGAAGAATTGCCTACCAAAGATGGCAATACCTAGATCTATCCTCGCTTTTATGCCTAGCTAGGGGCGTCAAACGATAGCGCTTGTTGGGAGGCAACCCAATTTTATTTTTATTCCTTGCTTTTTGCTCCTGCTTAGTAATAAATAAATTATTTAGCCTCTGTTTTGGTTGTGTTTTTTGTGTCTAATTAGTGTCTGTGCCAAGTAGAACCATTGGGAAGACTTGGGGAAAGTCTTGTTGAACTTGCTGTAAAAACAGAAACTTTAGCGCTCACGAGAACTGCTGTAATTTTTATTTTAAGAGTGATATTTAGTTAATTCTTTTTAAATATGATTAATAGATAAATTTCTCACGTCCAGCAATTTATTTTAGAATTTTTGGGGTTCCAGATCTTGCGCTAGCTATAGCTTACTACAGACTGTTCTGTTTTTGACAGATTCTGTTTTTCGTGTGTTGTTTGCTTATTTTGATGAATCTATGGTTAGTAAAATAGTTTATAATCCATAGAGAAGTTGTAATACAGTAGGTTTAACACCAATATAAATAAATAATGAGTTAATTACAGTACCTTGAAGTGGTCTTTTGTTTTCTTTCGCTAACGGAGCTCACGAGTTTTCTATTTTGAGTTTTGTGTTGTGAAGTTTTCAAGTTTTGGGTGAATTCTTTTGATGGATTATGGAACAAGGAGTGGCAAGAGCCTAAGCTTGTGGATGCCCGTGGCACCCCCAAGATAATCCAAGGACACCAAGAAGTCAAAGCTTGGGGATGCCCCGGAAGGCACCCCCTCTTTCGTCCACTTCCATCGGTAATTTACTTGGAGCTATATTTTTATTCACCAACATGATATGTGTTTTGCTTGGAGCGTCTTGTATTATTTTTGTCTTTGTGTCTTAGTATGCCACAATCATCCTTGCTGTACACACCTTTTGAGAGAGCCATACATGAATTAAAACTTGATAGAATACTCTACGTGCTTCAGTTATATCTTTTGAGCTAAGTAGTTTTGCTCTATGTGCTTCACTTATATCTTTTGAGCTATGTAGTTTTGCTCGATGTGCTTCACTTATATCTTTTGAGCTAAGTAATTTTGCTCTATGTGCTTCCCTTATATCTTTTAGAGCATGGTGGTGGATTTGTTTTAAAGAAACTATTGATCTCTCATGCTTCACTTAAATTATTTTGAGAGTCTTAATAGCATGGTAATTTGCTTAATAATAATATGCTTGGTATTCAAGATTTGTGTAACTTTCTTTTGATTGTGTTGAATACTAAGAAAAGATTGAAGCATGATAATTGTTTTGAGATATGGAGGTGATAATATTAAAGTCATGCTAGTTGAGTAGTTGTGAATTTAAAGAATACTTGTGTTAAAGTTTGTGATTCCCGTAGCATGCACGTATGGTGAACTGTTATGTGATGACGTCGGAGCATGATTTATTTATTGATTGTCTTCCTTATGAGTGGAGGTCGGGGACGAGCGATGGTATTTTCCTACCAATCTATCCCCCTAGGAGCATGCGCGTAATACTTTGCTTTGATAACTTCTAGATTTTTGCAATAAGTATATGAGTTCTTTATGACTAATGTTGAGTCCATGGATCATACGCACTCTCACCCTTCCACCTTTGCTAGCCTCTCTAATACCGCGCACCTTTCGCCGGTATCATAGACCTACCATATACCTTCCTCAAAACAGCCACCATACCTACCTATTATGGCATTTCCATAGCCATTCCGAGATATATTGCCATGCAACTTTCCACCATCTAGTTCATCATGACACATTCATCATTGTCATATTGCTTAGCATGAGCATGTAGTTGACATAGTATTTGTGGCAAAGCCACCGTTCATAATTTTTTCATACTTGTCACTCTTGATTCATTGCATATCCTGGTACACTGCCGGAGGCATCCATATAGAGTCATACTTTGTTTTAGAATCGAGTTGTAATCATTGAGTTGTAAATAAATAAAAGTGTGATGATCATCATTTAATAGAGCATTGTCCCAATAAAAAAAGAAAAATAAAGAAGAAAGGCCAAAGAAAAAAAAGAAGGCCCAAAAAAAGAAAATAAATAAAAAGGGGCAATGCTACTATCCTTTTACCACACTTGTGCTTCAAAGTAGCACCATGATCTTCATAGTAGAGAGTCTCTCATGTTATCACTTTCATATACTAGTGGGAATTTTACATTATAGAACTTGTCTTGTACATTCCAATGATGGGCTTCCTCAAATTTCCCTAGGTCTTCATGAGCAAGCAAGTTGGATGCACACCCACTTAGTTTCTTTTTGAGCTTTCATACATTTATAGCTCTAGTGCATCCGTTGCATGGCAATCCCTACTCACTCACATTGATATCTATTGATGGGCATCTCCATAGCCCGTTGATACGCCTAGTTGATGTGAGACTATCTTCCCCTCCTTTTTGTCTTCTCCACAACCACCATTCTATTCCACCTATAGTGGTATATCCATGGCTCACACTCATGTATTGCGTGAAGATTGAAAAAGTTTTGAAAAAGTTAGAGTATGAAAAAATTGCTTGGCTTGTCATCGGGGTTGTGCATGATTTAAATACTTTGTGTGGTAAATATGGAGCATAGCCAGACTATATGATTTTGTAGGGATAACTTTATTTGGCCATGTTATTTTGGGAAGACATAATTGCTTTGTTAGTATGCTTGAAGTATTATTATTTTTATGTCAATATAAACTTTTGTCTTGAATCTTTCTAATATGAATATTCATATCACAATTAAGAAGATTTGCATTGAAATTATGCCAAGTAGCACTCCGCATCAAAAATTCTCTTTTTATCATTTACCTACTCAAGGACGAGCAGGAATTAAGCTTGGGGATGCCTGATACGTCTCCAACGTATCTATAATTTTTGATTGCTCCATGCTATATTATCTACTATTTTGGACTATATTGGGCTTTATTTTCCACTTTTATATTATTTTTGGGACTAACCTATTAACCGGAGGCCCGACCCGGAATTGCTGTTTTTTGCCTATTCCAGTGTTTCAGAGAAACATAATATAAAACGGGGTCCAAATGGAATAAAACCTTCAGGAACGTGATTTTCTCACTGAACGTGATCCAGGAGACTTGGACCCTACTCCAAGGAGTCAAAGAGGAGGTCACGAGGGTGGGGGGCGCGCCCCCTACCTCGTGGGCCCCTCGGTGCTCCACTGACCTACTCCTTCCTCCTATATATACCTACGTACCCCCAAACGATCAGAAGGAGAGCCAAAAAACTAATTCCACCGCCGCAACTTTCTGTATCCATGAGATACCATCTTGGGGCCTATTCCAGAGCTCCGCCGGAAGAGGGCCGTCATCACGGAGGGCTTCTACATCATCCTAACCCCTCTGATGAAGTGTGAGTAGTTTACCTCAGACCTTCGGGTCCATAGTTAGTAGCTAGATGGCTTCTTCTCTCTCTTTGAATCTCAATACAAAGTTCTCCCCCTCTCTTGTGGAGATCTATTCGATGTAATCTTCTTTTTGCGGTGTGTTTGTTGAGACCGATGAATTGTGGGTTTATGATCAAGTCTATCTACGAATAATATTTGAATATTCTCTGAATTCTTTTATGTATGATTGGTTATCTTTGCAAGTCTCTTCGAATTATCTGTTTGGTTTGGCCAACTAGATTGGTAGTTCTTGCCATGGGAGAAGTGCTTAGCTTTGGGTTCGATCTTGTGGTGTACTTTCCCAGTGACAGAAGGGGCAGCAAGGCACGTATTGTATCGTTGCCATCGAGGATAACAAGATAGGGTTTATTTCATATTGCATGAATTTATCTCTCTACATCATGTCATCTTTCTTAAGGTGTTACTCTATTTTTAAATTAATACTCTAGATGCATGCTGGATAGCGGTCGATGAGTGGAGTAATAGTAGTAGATGCAGAATCGTTTCGGTCTACTTGTCATGGATGTGATGCCTATATACATGATCATGCCTAGATATTCTCATAACTATGCTCAATTCTGTCAATTGCTCAACAGTAATTTGTTCACCCACCGTAGAATACTTATGCCCTTGAGAGAAGCCACTAGTGAAACCTATGGCCCCCGGGTCTATTCTCATCATATCAATCTCCATTACTTTAATCTTGCTTTGCTTTTACTTTGCTTTTAATTTTTACTTTGCATCTTTATACCAAAAATACCAAAAATATCATATCTATCAGATCTCACTCTCGTAAGTGACCGTAAAGGGATTGACAACCCCTAATCACATTGGTTGCGAGCAGCTATCGTTTTGTGCAGGTACGAGGGACTTGAGGGTGGCCTCCTACTGGATTGATACCCTGGTTCTCAAAAACTGAGGGAAACACTTACGCTACTCTGCTGCATCATCCCTTCCTCTGCGGGTAAAACCAACGCAAGCTCAAGATATAGCATTGCGCTTCCTGACCCTATTCGGAAGGGTCTCCCTGAATTTGCTCGCGTCCCGCTGAATAAACGCCACAGTTGGTGTCCCCGGAGTCTTGAAGAGGAAGATGGTGCGAAGGTTCGTCTGCTGATGAGAAGGATAAGAGAGCTCACTCAGTCCAGACTCACAGTAATCGAGGTTATGGTGATTTCCATAGCGCGAGGGGTTCATCCGCTCCAATATAGAGGGCTTCCCATGTTGCACTACAATGGGGAGGACGACACCTCTCGCTGCGGCCGGAAAGGTCCTGATACCCCTGCCGCTTTGGCTAAGATATTAGCCGAACTGTTCAAAGGGGAGGAAAAGGAATTTCTCCGCATAAAATCTAGAGACGGGTACTCTACGTATAACCCTCCCAGCTGGATAAGGTCCGCCCCTCCGTTTTTACTTCTTCCATCTCCGAATTGCCTTTGATAAACTTCTAGCTTGTTTGCTTATGACAACACTGGCGAAAGGTCACCGAGGGATTTTAGAGTCCCGCCCCACAGCCAGAGGACCACAACCGGGAGCTAGATCCCGGGTTCGAAGAGGAACCAGATATATTTGTGGTGCTTGCGGAGAGGGTGTTTTACCAAGCGAGCTACGATGGCATGGAAGTGGCCATCATCGCTGACTACCCCGGTCTTCTTCCAGCTTCACACATAAGTGATCCGAACACACCTGATTCAAAGGAGATCTCTCCCTCCTTCTTACCCATTAAACTGTCTTGTGCTCAAAAGGGGAAGGGTTCGGCGCGACGTACTACTCCAAGGGTACCTCCGAAGAGAGCATCCCCCACCTCGGGCGAGCCTTCCAAGAGGAAAGCAAACGAAGAGACGGCCGTGCCCTCATCAAAGAGGTATGAATTCGCCAACCTGCACCTGAGCAGTCACGTCCAACCGTGACCTTCCTGTTATCCGTGTGCCAGGAGAAAGACACGCCGGACCGTATCTGGAGGTTCGAGCGGCCGTACTTCCCGCAGCCAGGATTCAGATCCTGCCACGAAGACGGGGGTTAATGCGGAGGCAAAGCTGGACTGTCCTCTGGCCGAGGACTTGGATGTTGTATCCGTCACCAACTCGGAAGTGGAGAGTGCGATGAATTATCGGCGTCGCCGGGCCATTTTACAAGACCCTGGCTTTTTAGAAGAGTCATTTAACGCCTTCAACTCGGCCGATGCGTACATCCTAGCTGCTCGAGATGGGATTAACAGGGCCACAAAGCATATTTTGAAAGATGTGCAGGTAAATTTATTTTGTCTGACTATGATAACCATATGCCAGTAGCCTCCGAGACTTAAAGGAGTTGAAACAACTGATTTAAGGATCAATGTATGACCAGGTTCTTACCGAGAAGAACACCCAGCTAGCTCAGGAGCTGGAAAAGTGTCAGCGCCGGCTGCTTGCTGCAAATGTCGAACTGGAGAAATACAAGGCATCTCCCGGTAATGTTTCCTTCTATCGAAAATTCATAATGGTACACCGATAGTGTGAATCTGGGTGCTAATCTTTGTGTTCGGCCGTTAGACCAAGTACAAGAGCAGTTGGGCGCCGCTCGAAGTGAAGAACGTGGAGCCAAAAAGCTACTAGCAGCAGGCGAGCGTGTATTGACAAAAGTCATTCAGGAGAAAAAGAGCAGCGGACTCTGTGAAGGAGAACAAGAGGCTGCGAGGTGGCATATTCATTATGTATCCACTTTTCTTTTATAACAGTTTTGGAGGTAACGGTAGCTGATATAGCTGTAATTGCAGGTGTTTTGTCGAACCGCCCCGAAGAGGAGGTGTCCAGATCATTGAGTGATCTTCTGCAAGGGATGTCGTAGTTGCACGAGCAAGCTCGGCAGGCGATGCAGAGTGTAGCCAAGGCTTTATGGCCATCCGACCCCCCTCCAAGAAGCTTGGAGCAGCTGGTAGAGCTGTCCAAGGGAGCGCGGCGGCGTATCCGGCTGTGGAAGATTTCGACATGCCGAGAGGGTGCGCGAGAGGCCTAGGCCATGGTGAAGACGCGATATACCAAGCTGGATCCTAATCACATGGCTCAAGTCGGACCGGTAGGGTCGAATGGGGAAGAAAGTCCCGTTAGTTTAGTATATGACCAAGTAGAGGTGGCCGCCAAATATTCCCAACAGGATTGTAAGTTAGACTGCCTGTTGGAAGGTGTAGAGGAGGAGGTTTTCGAGTCCAGGTGATTGTGTACTTTCCTCATCTAGCTGAATTGTATATCATTTGTCATGGCAGACCTTTTCGCTTCAGCCTCCGATCCCGAAGGTGCGGAGTGTTTCTGAATACCGTCGCAGCCGAATAGGCCGGCGTATGCCTGGAAAACTAGGTGTAGGGGTCATAATTGCTTGAACAGACAAGTTGTATCCGGCTAGCTATGTTATATTACATTGATATCGTAAGAAACATCTTCAGAGAGAATAGTTCCGTTAAGGGTTCCTTTCCCTAGGTGTGCATGCATTTAATGCACATGTCTGAGTTGTGATGTGAGCACCACAGTTTGTATAACTTCTAGGGGTGCATGATGGAGTGAGCTTAAAAACATCTTTAATTCGCCGACTATCGGGGATATACCCCGCGGTATGATCCGGCCGGAGTTATAACCTGACTGGGACTTAGTAAGTCGGCAGGTGTTAAAGCAGGTGGTAAACCGGCAGGTGTTAAGGCAGGTGGTAAACCGGTTAGTGTTAAGTCAGACGGTAAATCGGCAGGTTGTTAAACCGGCTGGCAGTTAAGACAGATAGGCAAAACAGGCAGTTAACCCAGACGGTAAACTGGCAGGTTGTTAAGCCGGCTGACAGTTAAGACATGAGTTAAGTCAAATGATAACTCAGCAGACAATCATAAACTGGCAGACCATCTTAAACCGGCACTAGTTATAACCCGATAGACGACAGTGATAACTGTGTTGTCAGGAGTTATGAAGCCCGAGACGTTATGAAGCCCAAGATGTTAATAAGCCCATGAAGAGAAGTCATAATAGTTAAGTCTTAAAGTCCGAGTTGGACTCTACATGTAACCCGCCCCTTCAAGTTATATAAGGAGGGGCAGGGCTCCCCAAAGAGGGACAAGTAGGAAGAAACAATCTTAAAGGGTTAGGGTTAACTAGGAGAGTCGGTTTATGGCGACTTCCACATGATCATAATGAGACATAGCCTCAAACAGCACGTAGGGTTGTTACTGGATGATGTTTCCCGGGGCCCGAAGCTATCTAAACCCTTGTCTTGCGTTGCGTCTCTCGATTCCGCTCAACCCCTCTCAAGCTACCACATAGATGCGTTGGCCTCGCGACTAAGTCCTCACACTAAGGACATCTTTCGTGACAAATCCACGACACCGACCGAATGTTCCCTTAAGAACGCTAGCTTTCGGCTTCACCCAGTCTGCGGTACACATCCAGATGACCCGACGATAACAATCACAGAGGTGCTCCCTTTATGCCCTAGCCGAACTAACGGGAATGTAGGGCATAAGCACATGATCCAGGCAACCCATCTTGGCCAAAACTTAAGTCATATCGATGCATATAATGGCAAATAAAAGGTACATATGGAAAAACTCATATGTGAGGAGCTTGATGCTCAAGGAATGACAAGAACTTTTGTCCGAGAAGCCCCCAGGTACAAGTGGCGTACATGTTTGAAGATGTATGTGCCAATGGTGTGCGGTCTAGCCGCACTAAAGCTTTAAAGCGAGAAAGAAGAAAGTAATTGGAGAAGAGAGAAAAAACAATGGAAACTATAGGGGAGGAGGAGACGAACAGGGGTTTAGCGCTAGGCGTAGAATCTCCGGAGTCTGGCCGCGTTCCAGGGGTTCGGCTCGAGGCGATTGTATGATGCATCGCAAAGACGGTACGCTCCTCCGGTGAGAACTTCGTAAATTATGAAGGGGCCCTCCCATTTGGGCTTGAGATTGTCCTTTTTCTTCTCCGGGATCCACAGAACGAGTTCGCCAACATTGTAAGTCTTAGCCCGTACTTCTCTGCTTTGATATCTTCGAGCCTGCTGTTGGTAAACTGCTAAACGGGCTGTTGCGACATCACGTTCCTCCTCCAGGGCATCTAGGCTTTCCTGCCAATCGAGCTCGGCTTCTCTCTCTTCATACATACGCACTCTAGGTGAGTTGTGAATAATATCGCAGGGCAATACGGCCTCTTCACCATACACCATGAAGAAAGGTGTGTACCCGGTAGTACGGCTGGGCGTGATCCGCAGCCCCCAGAGTACGGAGTCGAGCTCCTCAACCCAATGCTTGTTTGATTCTTTTAAAGACCGCACTAGTCTGGGCTTGATGCCGCTCATAATAAGACCGTTGGCGCGTTCGACTTGACCGTTGGTTTGTGGGTGGTAGACGGAGGCGTAATCTAGTTTAATACCTAGATTAGTACACCAGGTTTTTACCTCGTCGGCTGCGAAATTGGAGCCGTTGTGAGTGATGATGCTGTGTGGGACACCATAACAGTGCACAACATCGGATATGAAGTCTATCACCGGGCCGGACTTAGCCGTTTTGACCAGTTTAGCCTCTATCCACTTAGTGAGTTTGTCCACCATAACCAACAGATAATTTTTCTTATGGCTTCCCCTTTTAAGGGGTCCAACCATGTCGAGTCCCCAGACCGCGAAAGGCCAAGTGATGGGGATTGTTTGTAGGGCAGTGGGGGGGCATATGGCTTTGGTTGGCAAAGAGTTGGCATCTGACGCAACGTTGGACAAGGTCATGTGCATCCGCTCGGGCCGTCGGCCAATAAAACCCTATACGGAAAGCCTTGCTAACAAGGGCCCAAGCTGCGGCATGGTGACCGCCAAGTCCGGCTTGAATTTCAGCCAAGAGCTGCCGCTCCTCTTCCTCGGATATACATCGTTGAAGGACTCCGGTGGCGCTTTTCTTGTAGAGCTCTCCATCATGAAACTTGTAGGACTTCGAGCGTCGGACAATGCAGCGGGCCTCATTCTGGTCCTCAGGAAGCTCCTTCCTATTAAGTTAGGCCAGGAAGGGTTCGATCCATGGGGCAATGACCGCCATGATGAGATGCGCCGACGGTGTTATGTCGATGTTTCCGGGATCTGGGGTTATGTTTGGGTCCGGACTAGCGTTGTCGTTTTCCCCCTGCCACACCACAGATGGCTTAAAGAGCCTTTCCAGGAAGATATTACGTGGGACGGGGTCGTGCTTAGCACCAATACGACCAAGAACATCCGCCGCTTGATTACTTTCTCGAGCCACATGATGAAACTCGAGCCCCTCGAACCGGGCCAACATTTTTATAACTGCATTATGATATGCTGCCATCTTCGGATCTTTAGCATCGAAATCTCCATTTATTTGAGATATTGCAAGGTTTGAGTCCCCGCTCACTTCTAGGCGTTGTATGCCCATGGAGACAGCCATCCGGAGACCATGCAATAAGGCCTCGTATTTGGCTGCATTATTGGAATCAGTGTATAGTATTTGGAGAATGTACTGGACTATGTCTCTGGTAGGGGGCGTTAAAATGACACACGCTCCTAACCCTGCCAGCATTTTGTAGCCGTCGTAGTGCATGACCCAGTTGGAGTATGTGCCGTACTCTTTAGGGAGTTCGGCCTCTGTCCATTCGGCGATGAAGTTGGCCAATACTTGGGATTTGATAGCTCAACGTGGTTTGTATGTAATGTCAAATGATAGAAGTTCAATTGCGCATTTGGCAATCCGGCCCGTAGCATCGCGGTTGTTTATAATGTCATTGAGTGGCACGTCGGAGGCCACCATGATCGAACACTCCTGGAAGTAGTGACGGAGCTCCCGGGATGCCATGAAGACCGCGTATGCTATTTTTTGATAATGAGGGTACCGGGATTTGCATGGTGTAAGGACAGTAGATACTGTCGGCGTTCTAGGAACGGGGGTCCCCAGACTTGCCTGCCTGCGGCCTGCGACGTGGCTCAAAGGGGGCCCAACACGGCCCGTCTTCACCAACACAAACCCAAGACCCTCACGAGGGGCCAAGCCTCGCGGGGCGGACGATGCGGAGCTTCCTTAGGCACGACCTCGTCAGGCTGGCTCACGAGGAGGCGGAGAGATCAAGGCGGGGTACCTGACGAGGTGCCCGTGACACAAGCCATGACGACTCAGGGCGCCAGGCCGGTGCCAGCCCGCACAGCGTCCTCCTTTCCTCTTTGGTGCAAAGGGGGCAAGCGCAGTCGTGGAGTACTGAGGCATCAGGCAAAGGTTGCTATTTCGGTGCAACGAGACCAAGACCAAGAGGACTACGAGACGGAGGTCACCGTGGAGCCCAGGACGGCATCATCACCAGAGCTTTGCGCAGGCGAAGACTACTTTTGTCAGGATAGCTGATACTTGATGTCCCCCTTCAAATTAGCCCGCCATTGTTGGCTCCCTTCCCGCTCAATATTTGGGAAGAGGACCAGGGCCTCTATAAATAGGGCCAGCCACCCACATAGCAAAGGGTAGGAGGTCGGAAGTGAGAGAGAGAGAGAGGAAGAGATAGAGAGGAAGAGATAGAGAGGAAAAGGTGACTGAACTCTTCTCAGTAGTTCATCCCCCCAGCCAAGAACAGACCCTCGCGAGGCTGTTCTTCCTTGTATTGTTCATCATCATCAGCCCAAGAGGCAATCCATCACACAACACACTGGAGTAGGGTATTAGACCACAACGGTGGCCTGAACCAGTATATACCCTGTGTCTCTTGTGTTGTTCTTTCCTTAGTTTTAGATCCTAGCATGGCGGAGGGGTGCAGGTAGGTAGGAGGCGAAATCTCCGCGCGCACCCCAGTGTTCGAACCTCAAGGGTGTGCCGGAACCCGAAATCCGACATTTGGCGCACCATGTAGGGGAGGCCGATGGGATTCGTCTTCCACCACCCCGTTCTCCTCGGACCATCACGCCCATGTCTGACGCTCGTCGGGCCCGCACCGAGCGCCGGGCCGCACTCGCTTCCCGCGTCGCCCAGACGGCCCCTGTCGGTGGGCTTCCTCGCTGTTCCCCATCACCTGCCGTCAACGCCGCCACCGGCCCGGCGGGGGACGGGCAGCAAGCATCGTCCCGGCATCTGTCCGTCCGGTCAGGTGGCCGCACCGCAACTCCCTCGCTCACCCTAGCTGGTTCTTCGTCCGGCACGCTCCGCGCGCCCATGGAGCCCCGCAACCTCTCCCCCGCCTATCGCGCTCCACCAACACCCCCGGTCATCGCGGCCCTCTTGGGCGGCTCGCAGGCGCCGCCTACAAGTCACCACGTCAAGCCGTTCATCCGCCGGGTCAGCGGCGCTTCCACGCGGCAGGGGGCTCCCCTGGATCGGGCGGCGCCCGAGACCTGCCTGACCTTCAGTTCGGAGGACCACTCCTCCAACTCGGCCTTCTCGGGTGCGCTCCCATGCTGTGCACCCCCACCATCTGCCAGGTGGCCGTCACCAGAACCCTCATTGATGGCGGCGCGGGCCTCAGCATGCTCTCGGTTGAGGCCTTCAATCTCATCTACATACCCCAGGAATGGCTGTGACCCAGCCGGTCCTTCTCAGGTGTTGGGGGCGGATCATCCAGCTCCTTGGGACAAATCCGGCTCCCAGTAACCTTCGGCACCTACGACAACTTCTGCACGGAGCTGGTCGACTTCGACATCGCACCCATCGGCCTCCCCTACAACGCCATCCTCGGCTACCAAGCGCTGGCCCAGTTCATGGCCGCGACGCACCCGGCGTACAACCTCATGAAGATGCCCGGGAGCAGTGGTGTCCTCACCGTGCACGGGGACACCGGGGACGCTCTGCGGGTGCTCAAGCTCGTCTTCAAGACGGCGGCGTCGACACAGCCCGCCGACTTGGAGGCCCCCGAGCCCAAGGGGGCTGCGCCCGCCAAGAAGAAACAGTTGTTCACCCAAGACAAGGCAAAAACCAAGCAGATACCCGTTGATGAGGACGGGTCCACCAACGCCACTTTCACCATAGGCGCCCACCTCAAACCCGAGCAGGAGGAGGCCCTGGTGGGGGTTCCTGCACGCAAACAAGAAGGTATTCGCTTGGGAGCTAGACTAGTTGGCAGGGATCCCCAAGAGTGTAATCGAGCATCACCTCAACGTGTGCCCCAACGTGCGCCCTGTGAAGGAGAAGGCCAGGCGGCAGTCCACAGAAAAGCAGGCCTTCATCGTCCAAGAGACCCGCAAATTAGAGGCCGCTGGGGTCATTCGCAAGGTCCGATACCTAGATTGGTTGGCCAACCCTGTCGTTGTGCCAAAGAAGGGAGGGAAGGAACGCATGTGTGTAGACTTCACCAACCTCAACAAAGCATGCCCGCAAGATCCGTTCCCGCTCCCCCGCATCGACTAGATCGTCGATCCCACTGCGGAGTGCGACCTGTTATGCTTCCTGGATGCCTTCTATGGGTATCATCAGATCAAGATGGCAGTAGAAGACATCGATAAGACAACCTTCCTAACCGCGTGTGGGGTGTACTGCTACACATGCATGCCATTCGGGCTGCGTAACGCAGGGGCGACCTTTCAGCCGCTGATGCACATCGCCTTGGGCCCGCAGCTCGGGAAGAATGTTGAAGCTTATGTCGATGACATTGTGGTAAAATCTCGGGAGGCCAGGACCTTGATACAAGACCTGGAGGAAACCTTCGCGAGCCTCAACGCAGTGAACCTACGGCTCAACCCAGAGAAGTGTGTGTTCGGAGTCCCCTCGGGCAAGCTCTTGGGTTTCCTCGTGTGCCACCGAGGCATCGAGGCTAACCCAGAGAAGGTCAAGGCAGTGGAAGACATGAGCCCGCCAAAGACCCTCAGAGAAATGCAGAAGCTCACGGGGCGCGTGACCGCGCTAGGGCGCTTCATCTCCAAGTTGGGGGAGCGAGCGCTAGCCTTCTTCCGGCTAATGAAGAAAAAGGGGCCCTTCGAGTGGACTGAAGAGGCCGACAAGGCATTCCAGGATCTCAAGAGATACCTGACCAGTCCACCGGTCATGGTGGCTCCGCGCCCTCAAGAGCCCCTGGTGCTTTACCTCGCCGCCACTCCCTACTCCGCCAGCGCAGCCTTGGTGGCAGTCAGAGAGGAGTGTCGAATCAAGACCGCGGCAGCGCCCCGGGACAAGGCGGAACAGGAATGGGGAAGGCCCACGGAAACCGCCACAGCGGCTGAGGAGGATCAGCCGCCGCAGAGGGGCGCACCGGAGGCGGAAGAGGCCCCACTCCCAGATGGCCAGTCTCAGGAGGCCTCATTGCCTCAAGAGGCACCAAGGTCTCCAAAGGGGGCCACCAGCACTGACGCACTCCACCTCGTTGAGCATCCAGTGTACTTTGTCAGCACGGTGTTGCGGGATGCAAGGGCACGGTACCCCATGCCTCAGAAACTCCTCCTCGCGCTACTGGTGGCCTCGCGCAAGCTGCGGCACTATTTTCAGGGTCACCCCATCAAGGTCGTCTCATCATAGCCCCTAGAGAGAGTGCTCAGGAGCCCCAATTCAGCTGGGAGGGTCGCTGAGTGGAACATAGAGCTGCAAGCGTTTTAGCTCGAATTCAGCACGACCAGGGTCATCAAGGGAGCAGCGTTGGCGGATTTTGTGGCAGAATGGACAGAGGCGCCAGGCCTCAAGGCCGACGAGAATCGGTCCCTGTCCCCGGGAAGCGAGGCGCCAGAAGGCTGGGTCATGTACTTCGATGGGGCGTTCTCTAGGCACAGCGCTGGGGCTGGGGCGGTGCTTATATCGCCCACTCAGGACAAGTTCTATTACGTCGTGCAGCTCTGCTTCCAGCAAGGTGAAAAGGTCTCCAACAACATAGCGGAGTATGAAGGTTTAATAGCGGGCTTGAAGGCCACAACTGCCCTGGGGGTGAAACGCCTCACCATCAAGGGCGATTCGCAGCTCCTTGTCAATTTATCCAACAAGGTGTACGAGCCGAAGGATGAGCACATGGAAGCGTACCTTGCGGAGGTCCGCGGGATGGAGAAGCAGTTCTGGGGGTTGGAGTTGCAGCATGTGCCTCGTGGCACCCATCAGGAAGCCGATGACATCACCAAACGCGCATCCAGGTGGTTACCTCAGGAGCCTGGCGTTTTTGAGGAGCGGCTCTTCAAGCCTTCAGCCCTGCCGTCATTATCAAACACGACTCAGCCCCGAGAGGAGCTCCCCCAGCCACCTGCCTCAGGAGCTCTGGCCTGTGGCCCGGCCTCGGGAGCACGCCTACTCCTGACAATGGAACCTCAGGAGGGATGTTGGATCGCAGAGCTCCGGAGCTACTTAACGCAAGGGACCCTGCCGGAGAAGGAGGAGGAAGCAGAGCGAGTGGCACGCCAGGCCACGGCATACTGCATCAAAGATGGAGAGCTCTACCGGAAACGACCAAACGATGTATCCCTGCGTTGCATCTCCAGGGAGCAAGGGAAGGGACTACTGGAAGATATACACGGCGGAGACTGCGGACATCATTCATCATCACGGACCCTCGTCGGCAAGGCGTTCCGCAGTGAGTTTTATTGGCCCACCGCGCTCAATGACGCCGTCGAACTAGTGAAAGCCTGTGAGGCCTGCCAGTTCCACGCTAAGCAGATCTATCAGCCAGCAGGGGGCTTGCAGACTATCCCCCTTTCGTGGCCATTCGCAGTCTTGGGGCTGGACATCTTGGGCCCGTTTCCTCGGGCGCCAGGGGGCTACCGCTACCTTTACGTTGCCGTGGACAAGTTCACCAAGTGGGCTGAAGTAGAGGTTGTCCGCACCATTCCCGCGGGTTCCGCGGTCAAGTTCATCAAGGGCATCATGAGCCGGTTCGGGGTGCCGAATCGCATCATCACGGACAACGGTTCGCAGTTCACCAGTAACCTCTTCAAAACATACTGTGCTAACCTTGGAACGCAGATATGCTACGCTTCAGTGGCGCACCCCCGAAGCAACGGCCAGGCCGAGCGAGCCAACGCGGAGGTCCTGAGGGGCCTCAAAACCAGGACGTTCAAGAAGAAGCTGGAGGCCTGCGGCAGAGGTTGGTACGATGAGCTTCAGTCCATGTTGTGGTCCATCTGCACAACCGCGACCAAGCCGACTGGGGAGACCCCGTTCTTCCTGGTCTACGGAGCCGAAGCGGTCCTCCCTCACGAGGTCAAACGTCGCTCCGCGCAGGTCCTGGTGTTCGACGAGGCGCAACAGGACGCCATGCGGGGGATGGACCTCGTGCTGGGGGAGGAACGCCGCCGAGAAGCCGCGCTACGAGCGGCGAGGTACCAACAAGCACTGCGGTGATATCACTGCCGCAACATCCTCCCCAGAACTCTCGAGGTAGGAGACCTCGTGCTCAGGCGGGTCCTCTCCAGGGAGGGGCTGCACAAGCTCTCTCCCATGTGGGAGGGCCCGTTCAAAGTTGTTCATGTTTCCAGGCCCGGCTCCGCGCGCTTGGAGACTCAGGAGGGGGTGCCAGTCCAGAATGCATGGAACATCCAGCACCTCCGGAGGTTCTACCCCTAAAAGGCCCAGAGCCTGGGAAGAAGGCGAATGCTTGTGAAGCTATCGCGTTTTGGAAAAGGCCCGGAGCCTGTGAAGAAGGCGAATGCCTGTGAAACTATCGTGTTTTGGAAAAGGCCCGAAGCCTGTGAAGAAGGCAAATGCCTGTGAAGCTATCGCGTTTTGGAAAAGGCCCGGAGCCTGTGAAGAAGGCGAATGCCTGTGAAGCTATCGCGTTTTGGAAAAGGCCCAGAGCCTGTGAAGAAGGCGAATGCCTGTGAAGCTATCGCGTTTTGGAAAAGGCCCGGAGCCTATGAAGAAGGCCAACGCCTGTGAAGCTCGCCGCCAGTGACACTCTCACGTAATAATGAGTTGGGGCTGTACACGCCCCGGAGTCTCACGAGTGCCGGCCTCAGGCCCTGGGGCTCCCTCCCACGCCCAGTGGCAGCACTTAGCTCCGCGCTGGTGAGAAGACGTCGAAGACTAGATTAGGTGCCGGACGCGGCTTTTCATTTGCTTTCCGCAGTTGGCTTGTTCCTTCTCATTCAAAGTTTTATTGAAGTTGTTGCCGTCTTTGGCTTGCGGTTCTTCGACCTTTCATTCTCCTGCCTCGATTTCTCTTGTGCAAAGCCTCGCGAGGGGGGCAGCTGAGCACCCTCGCGAGTGTCCCTATCCTAGTCATTCAAAGGGTTCGCGACCTGGGCCCCTTGCAGGAGCACCCCTCCAGTCCGTGCCCCTCGGGCACCGCGACACAGACACAGGGCCTGGGTCGGTCGCCCCCACGGCTGGGGCCGGGAACCATCCACGCGTGGGCACGTAGCCGAAAGGTACGATAAAGAAAGGAAAACGATGATTAACAGCAATAACCCATACACGCCCCCGTGGGGCTCCACACTACTGTCCTTTTTACGCAGGAAAAAGGAAAAGAAAGAACAAATCTGGTGCAGCTCGCGTCGCACTGGCCCGCAGGGAAGCCCAAGCTGCCTCCGGAGCTCAGGCGGACTCCCTCTTGCGCTTCACTAGGACACGACGATGGGCGGACACGCTACCACCTCCCAAGCAGATACGACGGCGTGGAGGCTGACCACGGCCACCACTAGAAGAGTCGCCGCCTGAAGAAGAACCGGAGAAGCTTGAGGAACCCTGAGCACCGCCAGCCGTGCGAGCCCTACCATCTCCATCATCACCGGAGCCAGGTTCCCAGCCGCGGTCGTCACCCTCGGGGTAGGACCCTGCGCGGCGACCATCTTCCCCAAACACCCTCACGTAGAGGGTGGCATCACCATCGAACTTGAAGTGTAGGGTGCACCGACGGCCCAAGCCACACGCGCGGGCAAACGACTGCCAACCGCAGGCTAGGGCCAGGCTCCCGGCTGTGTAGACCTCCAGTGAAACCCATGAGGCCCGGCTGCAGTAGCCGTCAGCCTGAAGCCAGAGGCCGCCCGGGGCGCCGGCTGGGAGCTCGCCAAGGAGGAAGCGAGGAAGTGGAAGCCGGGTGCTAGTCGGCTCCGCCGACCACACGACGAACTCCGGCAGCACCTCAGCAGCGCGGAAGCGCGGCATGGGGGGACGTGCAGCCGGAGCACACCCCCCGGTCGCAGCAATCTGCCCGCCACCATGCTGGAAAGCGTCTCCGCGGCCGCGGGGAGCTGCCGTGGTGGCCATAGGATGTTTGAGGGGGCGCCCTTAGCCGCGCTTGGGCAGAGGAGAGGCACGCCCAACCTGGCAAGCCTTCCCCTTCTCCGCGGCCGAGAACCTCGTCAACCGGGCCATGAAGAAGAAGGAGAAGCGAGGGGAGATAAACTGGAAGGGCGTGCATCGATCAGTACTTATAGCTGGCGAGGGCCAACCGACGCCCCCCACAATCGCAGGTAATCATGACCCGCTTTGCATGCAGGGACTTGTCTAATCCGTGCAGTTGCCGAGGTGCCATGGGGAAGTGGAGATGCCCACGTCCAATCAACCACCATGCGGCGCCCAAGGCCACAGGCTGTTAGGGCCCGCGACGCTTCGCTCTTGCCCTTTCGCCTCCATGCACGGCCAAGTTTGGGCGCGCCTTGGGCCCGGGGGCTACTATTTGCGTTCTGGGAACGGGGGTCCCCAGACTTGCCTGCCTGCGGCCTGCGACGTGGCTCAAAGGGGGCCCAGCACGGCCCATCTTCACCAACACCAACGAAAGACCCTCGCGAGGGGCCAAGCCTCACGGGGCGGACGACGCGGAGCTTCCTCAGGCACGGCCTCGTCAGGCTGGCTCATGAGGAGGCGGAGAGATCAAGGTGGGGTACCTCACGAGGTTCCCGTGACGCAAACCATGACGACTCAGGGTGCCAGGTGGGTGCCAGCCCGCGCAGCGTCCTCCTTTCCTCTTTGGTGCAAAGGGGGCAAGCGCAGCCGGGGAGTACCGAGGCATCAGGCAAAGGTTGCCATTTCGGTGCAACGAGACCAAGACCAGGAGGACTATGAGATGGAGGTCACCGTGGAGCCCAGGACGGCGTCATCACCAGAGCTTTGCGCAGGCGAAGACTACTTTTGTCAGGATAGCTGATACTTGTTGTCCCCCTTCAAATTAGCCCGCCATTGTTGGCTCCCTTCCCGCTCGATATTTGGGAAGAGGACCAGGGCCTCTATAAATAGGGCCAGCCACCCACATAGCAAAGGGTAGGAGGTCGGAAGTGAGAGAGAGAGAGGAAGAGATAGAGAGGAAAAGGTGACTGAACTCTTCTCAGTAGTTCATCCCCCAGCCAAGGACAGACCCTTGCGAGGCTATTCTTCCTTGTATTGTTCATCATCATCAGCCCAAGAGGCAATCCACCACACCACACACTGGAGTAGGGTATTACACCACAACGGTGGCCCGAACCAGTATAAACCCTGTGTCTCTTGTGTTGTTCTTTCCTTAGTTTTAGATCCTAGCATGGCGGAGGGGTGTAGGTAGGTAGGAAGCGAAATCTTCGCGCGCACCCCAGTGTTCGAACCTCAAGGGTCTGCCGGAACCCGAAATCCGATAGATACGTAGTATACTGGCTTCTGAAGCGGGAATTTATGCCCGTCCTGTTCTGGTTGAACAACGAGTACGAGGCTCACCACTTGATGTGTTGCCGATATGTATAATAACACCGGTTCGCCGGAGTTTGGTGCAGCCAGGATTGGATTGCTCACAAGAAGGGTTTTTATTTCTTCCAATCCGGCTGTTGCCGTGTCCGTCCACTCGAAGTGGTCGGTTTGCCGTAGAAGGTGATAGAGAGGCAGTGCCTTTTCTCCTAATCTGGAGATAAAGCGGCTTAGAGCTGCCACGCAACTTGCAAGTTTTTGAACTTGCTTAAGGTCTGTTGGCTTAGCCAATTGTGACAAATCTCGGATTTTGGCTGGGTTTGCTTTGATTTCTCTATTTGAAACGATAAAGCCCAGCAATTTTCCAGCGGGGACACCAAAGACACACTTTTCCGTGTTGAGCTTAATGTCATACGCCCTGAGGTTGTCGAATGTAAGATGTAAGTGTCTATTAGTGTTTCCACGTGCCTGGTTTTGATGACGACGTCATCAACATAAGCTTCTACTATTTTGCCAATCTGTTTCTCCAGGCATGTTTGAATCATGTGTTGATATGTGGCGCCGGCGTTCTTGAGCCCGAAGGGCATGGTATTGAAGCAGAATGGCCCGTATGGGGTAATAAATGTTGTTACAGCTTGATCGGATTCCTTCATTTTGATTTGATGGTATCCGGAGTATGCATCGAGGAAACATAGTGAGTCGTGTCCTGCGGTGGCGTCAATGATTTGATCAATGCGGGGGAGGGGGAAGTGATCCTTAGGGCAGGCTTTGTTGAGGTCTTTGAAATCGACGCACAGGCGCCAGGATTTGTCCTTCTTTGGTACCATCACCAGGTTTGCCAGCCAGTACGGATGTTTGATTTCTCTAATGAATCCGGCCTTGATGAGTTTGGCGAGCTCCTCCCCCATGGCTTGTCGCTTGGGTTCGAAAAAGCGCCGCAGTGCTTGCTTAACCGGTTTAAACCCCTTTAATATATTGAGGCTATGTTCGGCCAGCTTGCGCGGGATCCCTGGCATATCCGAAGGGTGCCAGGAAAATATGTCCTAATTTTCACGCAGGAATTCTCGTAGTGCGGCGTCAACTGTTGGGTTCAGTTTAGCTCCGATGGATGCTGTCTTCTTGGGGTCCGTTGGGTGGACCTAGAATTTGATTATTTCTTCTGTCGGTTTGAACGAGGTGCATTTGGAGCGTTTGTCGAGGATCACATTGTCCCTGTCCGCTATGGAGCGTAGTGCGGTTAATTCTTTGGCCGCGAGGGCTTCGGATAGCGCCTCCAGGGCCAGGGATGCGGTTTTGTTTTCAGCGCGGAGTGCTATGTCTGGATCACTAACGAGACTGATTATACCGTTTGGTCCAGGCATTTTGAGATTCATATATCCATAGTGAGGTATAGCTTGGAAGCGTGTACAAGCATCCCGCCCTAATAGGGCGTGATATCCGCCGCTGAAAGGGGCCACTTGGAAGGTTATTTCTTCGGACTGATAGTTCTCCGGCGATCCGAATACCACGTCAAGTGTGATTTTGCCCGCGCACCGCGCCTCTCGACTAGGAATAATTCCCCGGAGGGTTGTTTTACTTTGTTTGATGCAGCTCCTGTCTATTTCCATTTTATGGAGTGTGTCCTCATAAATGAGATTTAGTCCGCCGCCGCCGTCCATGAGGACCTTGGTGAGACGAAACCCATCCACGATGGGGCTAAGGACTAATGCGGCTGGTGCTGGTATTGTTCTGTACTTTGGTTTGTCACCGGCGTTGAATGTTATTGCAGTGTCATTCCATGGGTTTATTACAGCAATTTCGCAGACTTCATTGAGCTCGCGAAGTGCCCTTTTGCGCTTGTTATTTGAAGCGAATGTCTCAAAGACTGTCAATACTCTTGGTTCGTCATCTTCTTGGGGGTGTTGTTCCGGGGCGTCCTTGATAAGGATGTCCTCGCCGCTCTTGGCTACCTGTCTAGTATCCAACATGCTCTAAGGCTGTGGGTTGCCACGACATCTGTTGTTGTATGTATTTTGCATGGGCCATCGAGCCACCCTTCCAGAACGGTGCCGTGTCGTATAGCGGCTTTGTGTTTTTTTGACTATTGGACTAGGCGTGCCCCGAGGGTACACCCTTTTTGCCTGTAGGAGAAGTTGGGTTGGGGCTAGTGGTTCCCAGCGAGCTTCCCGAGTTTCCCAGGCGCTTTCCATCGCGCAGTATTTTTGTACGATGGTTGCTAGGTCAGCAAATTTTAGTATGCGGCGTCGATTGATGGCGTTGAGGATTCCTTCATCCGCACAGTTTTTGCAGAATGCTGATATTGCATCCTCATCATGGCAATCTTTTACCTTGTCCTTGACAAGGAGGAATCTGGCCCAAAAGTGGTGGACCTTCTCCTGAGATTGTTGTTTTATGCTCATGAGAGCCTCTATGTCCAGGCGGGTGGGTGGAATTAAAATCCAAACCCCGAGCTAACCGGTTGTCCGTAGTCCGACGACCTTCCGGACTGGATAGTCCGAGTTCTGGAATATCTTCTGATTATTTGGAACCGCCGTCTGATGCTATGTTCGGAGGGATGGTTGCGTCCTTTCGCAGGTGAGTATCCGACTCTTCATGAATGGTGACCCGAACATAGTCCATCTTCCATATAGAAGAAGACTCGCCATCCCGCTCCAGGACTACCGTGATCTGGTGGGTGACCGGTGGAGTTTTGGTTTCTCCCTGATCAGTTTTAGGCCCGATCTGATTGTAATCTATGGCAATTCCCAAAGCGGTGATGAGATCTAGGAGCTCGTTTAAGGACAAAAACTCAATCGGATCCATCTGCTTGGAGTGATCGGAGTTGATGCGAAGGGGATTTTCGATGGATCGAGAACTCATCGTTCGCTCCACGGCCGAACGGGCGATCATAGTAAAGTCTCCCTGCTGGAGGGTTTGGCCTGAGGCCAAAACTACCCCTGCGGTAATATTGTCTTGAATGACCAGACAAGCCATCGAGCCTTTCATCGACGGCAAAGTGGAACTCTCAATGAAAGCACCAATGTTTGTGTCAAAACCGGCGGATCTCGGGTAGGGGGTCCCGAACTGTGCGTCTAGGATCGATGGTAACAGGAGACGGGGAACACAATGTTTACCCTGGTTCGGGCCCTCTCTATGGAGGTAATACCCTACTTCCTACTTGATTGATCTTGATGAATATGAGTATTACAAGATTTGATCTGCCACAAGATCGTAATGGCTAAACCCTATCAGTCTAGCATATGAATATGGTAATGAGTATATGTGGTGTCCTCTCGGGACTATCCCCTTTGGTTTATATAGACACCGAGGGAATCTAGGGTTTACATGGAGTCAGTTACATAAGAAGGAATCTCCGGTCGCCAAGCTTGCCTTCCACACCAAGTAGAGTCCAATCCAGACATGGTGCAGTCTTCGGCCTTCATGTCTTCACAGCCCATCAGTCCGGCCCATAGATAACAGGCTGGACGCCCGAGGACCCCTTAGTCCAGGACTCCCTCATTGGGGTCGGGGATGATGACGTCCTTGACGAAGAGGATCATCTCCCTCAACTTGTTCTTGTTGTGGAGGATTTCAATTGTCTTATTTCCCTTGTTGAACTTGGGGTGCTTGTCGAGCTTGTGGAGGAGCTTGAGGAACTTGACGATGCACTCTTGATTGAAAAATCCTCTCTTGAAGCTCTTCGCGAAGCGCTTCTTGTTGCTCACGGGCTTGACGGTTGCGCGTGTCTACGACTCAACTTGAATCTCGGAGGGCACGTTGCGCCTCAAGTGTTTGAGCTTCACGTAGTTGTTGTTCTTGACGTTGTGCCTCCGCATCTTGTTCATCTTGATGTTGTCTCGCTCGGTCTTCCTCTTTTTGATGGTGTTGGCATTGCTGTTCTCGTGCTTGTGCAAAAGTAGCTTGGTTTTGACGGTGGCGTTGCTCTTGAGAGTCGTTGTCGTGTAGAGGATTGCGGTTTGCTTGACGATCCTGGCACGCGGCACGTCGAAGAGTACTCGATGTCGGTGTACTTGAGACGGAGATGGTGTAGTCGGAGTGTCGACTTGAGCGGCTCCATCACAAAGCGCGAATCTCGTCCATTCTTGCGTCATTCTCTTGTTTGTGGTCCTCAAGCTTGTTGTCGAAGTAGTCTCGTGTACGTTGCTCGGAGAGTCGCAAGTCAGTGGCGAGATTGTTGATGCGTTGATTCATTGCTTGTTGCTCTTGATGCAAAGCACGTTGTGCACCAAAGAGGTGGCTCTTTGTGACGTAGGAGGACATTTTGTCGTCTTGCTCAATTAAGAGTGGGTTGGTAGAAGTACTTGGCCTATCCATCATTCCAAACAAATAAGTGAGTGGGAGAAAGAGAAGAACTTATACCAAATTTACCTTGACCGATGTTGAATACGGATCAATGATGACTCAAATGTGGAACAAGGAAATACCACAATTGGTACCAATTCTTGTCGGTTTCTCACACCTACACACGTAAAAGCTTATGGTGGAGCTCGGTTACGATGGTGGCACAAAATTTGATGCAATTGTTAGTGAGCTTCAATAATGTTGGAAAAGATTCACAAATTTGCAAATGCAACAAGTAGACCAGTAGCAAGATATGGTACACGGGAACTCACACACGGAGAGATAAATGGAGTCGTGCAACCAAGGAATGAGCCAAAATGTGGAAACCATGAAAATGCTCTTGTTGCACAACACTAGAGAGACGCTAGCACGATTGCACAATAGGAGGATACAAAGTCTTGTGCACAACCTACTAAGAAAAAATGCAACGACTTCTATCCCAAGTATGCTCTATGTATGGTGTTCCAATGATATGATCCAAGATGATCAGTATGTCAATCTTAATGTAGTATGATGCTATGGTTCTTTCTTAAAAGCTCTTTGCTTACCTTTCCTTTTTTCTTAAAAGCTTGTATGGCTCTTCCTCTTTTGAGCTCTTTTCTCATGCAATGCTTCACGAACCAAGATAGCAATTGTGTATGTGATGAAAACTTTGTGACACAAAAGATGATACCAAGATATGCACCAAAATGATATGATAAGTATGCTATGGGAAGTATGACCACTAATGTGCACAAGTGATGTTGCCAACAATACTCAAAGGCTAGTCTCGATGGGTAAGATACGCAAAATTGGGCTATGATGGTTATCAATGTAATGGCAAGATTGTATAATGATGGTGTATCGTGATACCAAGAGTGTATAATGATGATTACCGTTCTTGCTTACGATATGGTGTATAATGATGCTGTAATGATGGTGTATCGTGATACCAAGAGTGTATAATGATGGTTACCGTTCTTGCTTACGGTATGGTGTCAAAATGGTGGAGTGGTTGTTGTCGATGACGAATCCGTGGCGAAGATGAGAGGCGGTGATGTTGATGTCGAGCCGTCCCTAAGTAGCCGAAACACATTACGAAACGGGAGACGCAACTCAAGTTCTCAAAACCGAATGTGGAAAAATTGTGTCGGAGTGTGAAACGAGTAAGCAAATGGTGGTTGCGGAAACTATTATGGTATTGGGGTGTGTATGCGGAAGTGGAAGTGGAGTGGTGGTGGTGTTCGAACTGAACGTTTTCAGTTTTGTCGGGAAACGTTGGACGTCCGGTGGTGGAGTGGTGGTCCGTTCGTCGGACGTCCGGGACTTGCGGACGTCCAGTGCCTGGGCGGTTTCGGGCACGGGATGAACAACTAGGGTTCATGGTGGTGGAGGCAAAATCATTCAAATCTGGGCGATTTTGTGGATGGAAAAGGTGGGAATGATGGGGGAAAGCTAGCTCCACTCATGGCAAAGCAAATCCATGTATCAAATCCAACAAAACTTCATCACACCAACAAATCACAAAAAAAATTGAGGCTATTTTTGGTGGGGATTTTTGAAATTGGGGAAGAACACAACAAAAGTAGGCTAGAAAACAACAAGGGGAGGCTTCGAAATCGTGATCAACACAGCTCAGGAAACCAAGATGTTGTAGGGTGGAACTCTAAGCGGTCGATCTTTCATGAAAGGATCAGATCCCGCGATGAACATGAAGAACACGCAGAGAAAACACGGAGGGGAACACAAGAGAATCACTCAAACCGACAAGGACGATCACACATATGCTAGATCCTCGAACACAAAAGAGATACACGATCTGAATCCAACAAAGGACGATACATAGGGTAATAGGTTCTTCTCCGTGAGGAGGTCTTGATGTCTTCCTGTTAGGGGTGTTGAATCCAGGTGGATCTTCTTCGAAGAGGTGACGGTCCCTCGCGAAGGAGTAGATCCGGATGGATGAGCGAAGCTCTATCTCACATATGAGCTAACACAATTCTAACCCTAAAAAGTGGGAGGAGGTCTATTTATAGTCTTAGTGGTCGAAGGGTTACATGGGCTTCGGCCCAACACGAAATCATCGCACAGATGCCGGACGTCCAGCGGTTACCGGTCGTCCGGTGGCTTGTGAGGGTCCGGACGTCCGGAACTTGAAGGAAGTCCGCTGTTTTGGTTCAGACATGCTTCGGTCGGACGTCTGGTCGAGGTCAGATGTCTGGGGTGTCGGTCGTCCGGTGGTCTTCGAAAATCCACTGGTTCGGCTCGGATGAGGTGGTGCCAGTCGTCCGGAGGCGCACGGTCGTCTGGGCACTGGGAGGTGTCGGTCATCCTGTCCTGGGTGGACGTGCACTGGCTGTAGCCCGCGTTGGCAGGGACTTGGGTCGGCTGGGTCTTTAGGCGCCGAACGTCCGGTCCCGACCGGTTGCCCGGTGGCGGGAGCTTCTTCGGCAACTCTTTCTCTTCTCCCTCATCCTTGGTGCTCTTGCCGTCTTGTCTGTTGGGTGTAGCTGATCCATGGCTTTCCTCCAAGTACCTGATCAGACATAGGGTCATGAGGTAGCAGCCATGTCTCATATGTAGGAAGTGGAAATTCAGAGAGGAGCAAGTTCACCTTATCTTCAATAGCCTTTGCTCAGGCTCTTGTCATTGGTCAAAGTGGTGTCATAGGAGACGTAGGTAGGTCCATGAGGGTGACCTTGGGATGCTCCGCATCAAGTTGGACATTGAGGATGGTGATGCTGGTGTGACTCTCGGAGGTGGGGAAGAAGATCTGTGGCCCCTGGATACAGCGCAGAGGGTACTGCTCCGGTGAGGTGTATGACGGCGAGCCTGAAGTAGGACAAGACAAACAACGTTAATACAAAAAGTGCTAGATGTAAAATGCATCACCCGTGCCATGGCCGCTCCGACAGATGCTGTAAAATATTGTTCACACTAAACTTAACTGAAGAAACTAAACTTTACAGTCAATCAAAACTGAATTTTACTATCAAAATTGATTGAACTAGTAGCAGAGCATTGCAATAGAAGTTTAGGGCGTTCGAGCATTAGTAGGAGAGAAGCAGTGATCTAAATCAGCAGCCGCTCGAGCAGGGAATGCACTAGTAGAGAGCAACTCGTGCAGCAACACCGCGAGCAAGTGCTAAAGCATCAACTCTTGTAGCTGCCGAAGGTTGTGCAGCAGCAGCAGCGCGAGCGAGAGAAAGAGTAGAGCAGCAGCACAAACGAGAGCAAGAGCGAAGTAGCAACATGACCGACAGAAATAGCAGAGCAGAGTAGCAGCACGAACGAAAGCAAGAGGAGTGCAGCAGCGCGACTGACAGCACGAACAGAGCCGCAACGCGAGCGAGAGCTGGAGCAGCAGTAGCAGCGCGAGCGAGAACCGGAGCAGCAGCAGCTAGTGCCGGTGTGGAAGTCGCCGCCTAGGAAACAACTACATGGGGGAGAGATACAGTGGATGAAGTGGCCGGCGACGGCGCCATCGATGGAGACCCGCCATGGCTGCTGGATATCGAGCACCGACAGCCCCGTGAGATCGGATAAAAGATAAAATGCAGCGGTGCATGCAGAACCTCCTTGGTGTCACTGAGTAGCCTCGGCTTCATCGGAGGAATTGGAGAGGGTGCTGTGATTCTGGTAGGGTAGGTCAAGACGGCACAGTGGGGATGGAGGTGGCGTGATAGATGAGGCGAACGTCGAGGCAGCTCCTTGGAGGTGGAGGACGTGGCAGCTGATCCAGTGGGACGACGAGATCGATGACGGATCATCATCCGGTGCCGTGGATGAGGGATGACGAGCTGTTGTGGTGGACGACGTTGGCGGGGAAGAGTATCTGACTGGGCGGCGGTCGGGAGGCCGACGAAGGAGGGTGGGGTTTCGTGGGTTTTGGCGGCCACGATGTACGAATGGGGGGTGGGGCGAAGGGGAAGGTAGGGGAGCCATGGCTCAGGACACGCTTGTCCGAAATGTAGGGTAAGTTACGAACATACCCCCAACAGTTTTAACCACGCGACGTCGAGGCGGCATATCCGGTTGAGGGGTAGAAGGGGGATTTCGTCTGTCTGGGCTGCGGGACCAATTTCGGGCGAGGAGGGAGTTTTCGCTCGCGTTGAAATTTCGGGATAACAAGGCGCGACACGGGTTGAAGAGGCGGGAATTTCACAACAGAAGAGACAAAAGATACTCGAGCTTGAGAATTTCGGGATAACAAGGCGCGGATTCCATGTTCGGCAGAACAAACTTAACGTCTACAAAAAAACAATTCATACAAGACACAAGAGAGTCATGTCCCCTTTTACTCTATTGCTATAAATGCCACTGAAAAGACTACAAGAAAAATGTAAAAAAAATTGGGAGAACAAGATTACCCTGTACAGTACCAAATCAATTTGCACTTCCCTCAACAACAACAAAAAACAAATCAATTCCCACCACAAGAAAGAGTCATGTAACTTTTTATATGAATACAAATGCCAGGATCTCGAATTTCAATTTTTGAATCCACGTTATGTTGAATTCAAATATATCGTTAGGTGACCTTGCGGTTTATAATGGATGTAGTCCTACATTTTGATCTTCCATCGTATATGAACATTTTACTCCACCCTATGAACATATATATTGTAGTCTACCATATGGACTAAATTTGAATCAATTTTCCTTATTTCAATACAATTGTTGTCAAGTTATACCATCATTTAAATATTATCTTGATAACAGAAAACATGCATATAGCAGTAATCATATTTCACTATGAACTACGTGTACCATACAATCTCCAATTCAAATATGTGTATCCTTTTTATGTTGAATTCAAATCATAGTACATTGGTCTAGGTAGCGAGATGTTTGGGATAATCTAAACCCTGTTTTTATATGTATAATTTTGACCGAATTGGGACAAGTTTTGGTATAAGCTTCTTGCAAACCAGAGACTCTTTCAACAAGCCTCGTGGTTCCGAGAGGGAACGTGTCGCCTTTGTGTGTAAAATGATATACTCTGCCTCCCCCTTGATTTTGTTTACAGAGGCAACATAGAACTATATGAGTGCCCTGTTAAATTTTGGAATTATTCCGGGTTCGTTTGGCCTTTTTTATACAATAGCAAAACATGCCTGTGCATTGCAACGGGAGGAAAAAAAAGCATCCTTCATACACACATCCGACAACATCAGCAAACAATATTCTCTAAAAAAACTTTATTGACACAATTTCAAACAATATGAAAATCAACTTTAAGCCACTGGTTTACATAAAACTCGAATCAACAGTTTAATGTGCATCATCAAAAAGGGGTTGGTAGTGCAATGTGCAAAATAGAGAAGATGATTATGTACCTGTTTTAACCTTTAGGATATGGTAGTTGATAGGAATCAACATCCCCTATGGTGTCACTAATAGATTATCTGAGAGCATCAAACTGTCATATCTACTAAATTTGAATAGGGTAGAAAACATATATAACAGAAATTTATTAAATGCCCCACATAGATAAGATATTAATTAAGTTTACATTTTGTTAAATTTTGGAATTATTCCGGGTTCATTTGGCCTTTTTATACATTAATTCAGTTTCTGGCCATTTAATGTGCATAATTCAAATTTGAACTACAAGCACATGCTCCAGTGCACCATAATTGGTTGGAAAATCACATGTGTATCCTTGGGTGAATTTCTAGGTCCCATGAAAGAAATGGGAATGAAATTCAAATATATGGGCATCGTGACTTGGCCGAGAACATTAAGAAACTTGGTTTTTAAATTCCTGTAAATCCAAAACTCGCGTGGAAATCATGAAACTTGGCATGGTGTCATGTCATGGCACTAACATGTTGTGGTAACAAACTTGGCCGAATTGGAACAAGTTTTGGTATAAGCTTCTTGCAAACCGGAGCTTCTCTCAAGAAGGCTCGTGGTTCTGAGAGGGAACGTGTCACCTTTGTGTGCGAAACGATATAGGCTACCCCTTGATTTTCTTTACAGAGGCAACATAGAACTATATAAGTGTCGTGTTAAATTTTGGGATTAGTCCAGGTTTGTTTGGCCCTCTTTATACATTAATTGAATTTCTGGTCATGGAATGTGCATAATTCAATTTTGAACTACAAGCACTTGCTCCAGTGCACCAAAGTTGGTTGAAAAATAGCATGTGCGTCCTCGGGTGAATTTCTAGGTCCCATGAAAGAAATGGGAATGAAATTCAAACATATGGGCATCGTGACTTTGGCCGAGAACATTAAGAAACTTGGTTTTTAAATTCCTGTAAATCCAAAACTCGCGTGGAAATCATGAAACTTGGCATGGTGTCATGCCATGGCACTAACATGTTGTGGTAACAAACTTGGCCGAATTGGAACAAGTTTTGGTATAAGCTTCTTGCAAACCGGAGCTTCTCTCAAGAAGGCTCGTGGTTCTGAGAGGGAACGTGTCACCTTTGTGTGCGAAATGATATAGGCTACCCCTTGATTTTCTTTATAGAGGCAACATAGAACTATATAAGTGTCGTGTTAAATTTTGGGATTAGTCCGGGTTTGTTTGGCCCTTTTTATACATTAATTGAGTTTCTGGTCATCGAATGTGCATAATTCAATTTTGAACTACAAGCACATGCTCCAGTGCACCAAAGTTGGTTGAAAAATAGCATGTGCGTCCTCGGGTGAATTTCTAGGTCCCGTGCAAGAAATGGGAATGAAATTCAAACATCTGGGCATCGTGGCTTGGCTGAAAACATTGAGAAACTTGGTTTTAAAATTATTGTAAATCCAAAACATGTTTGAAAATCATAAAACTTGGCATGGTGTCATGTCATGGTACTAACATGGTGTGGTAAATTTTTTGGCCGAATTGGAACAAGTTTTGGTATAAGCTTCTTGAAAACCGAAGCTTCTCTCAAGAAGGCTCGTGTTTCTGAGAGGGAATGTGTCACCTTTGTGTGCAAAATGATATACACTCCCCCCTTGTTTTTCTTTACAGAGGCTACATAGAACTATATGAGTGTCATGTTAAATTTTGGAATTATTCCGGGTTCGTTTGGCCTTTTTATACATTAGTTGAGTTTCTGGTCATTTAATGTGCATAATTCAAATTTGAACTACAAGCACATGCTCCAGTGCACCAAAGTTGGTGGAAAAATCACATGTGTGTCCTCGGGTAAATTTCTAGGTCCCATGCAAGAAATGGAATGAAATTCAAACATCTGGGCGTCGTGGCTTGGCCGGAAACATTGAGAAACTTGGTTTTTTAATTCTTATAAATCCAAAACATGCATAAAAAATCATGAAACTTGGCTTGGTGTCATGACATGGGACCAACATGTTGTGGTAATTTTGCTGTCCGGTTTGTGAAGGTGCACACATTAACAATCAACAATGTCATTTTGGAACAAGTTTTGTCACATTACAATCGGAAACACAAGTATTATTGAAACCGTGGGCGTTCTACTTACCATTTACGTGCCGCCACACATCCCCTTTTTTGTTATAGCTAGGAGGCGCAGTGCAGGGTAGCTATTTGAGGACGGGAGGCGTGCGATCAGACCCCTGCATGTGCTCATCAGGAGGAGAGCCCTTTGACATCCATCTGCCATCCACCTCTCTCCCAAGGTCTCCATTAATGATGCCCGAGCCCCTATTTAATGGCGTGGCTATGTCTCACTCGACTGCGATTTAAGAGAGAAAAAAAGAAAATCTGAAAATAAAATTTTGCACGGATCTTGATGTAAGATCTGACGAACCTATATAGCATCTACTGCGACTTATAGCAAGAGTGATGAATATTTAAGGACAACGATAGTGCATAATAATTATCTTACCTATTTAGGAAGATCATTAAAAAAGCCACATGCGGCTACGCCCAAAATACACAAGGGCAAAAGAAGAAGAAAGATGCATACAACGATCTGGCTCGCACTCTACTTTCTTGATGCGTTGCAGGTTGATGTCTACTAGAACTACATCGGTATTTCCCCAAAGAGGAACGGATGATGCAGCACATTGACGGTAGGTATTTCCCTCAGTGATGAGACCAATGTTATCGAACCAATAGAACAACCAAGCAACACTACGTAAACAACACCTACACACAAATAACAAATACTCGCAACCCGACGTGTAAAAGGGGTTGTCAATCCCTTTCGGGTAATGGCGCCAAATATTGGCAAACAGGCGTGATGAAAATATCATATATGGGATAAATAGATATCAAGTAAAATAAATTGCAGGAAGTTATTTTTGTATTTTTGGTTTAGTGGATCTGAAAAGAAAAGCGAAGGAAAATAGATCGCAAAGGCAAATATATTAAAGAAGAGACACGGGGGCCGTAGTTTTCACTAGTGGCTTCTCTCGAGAAAAATATCAAACGGTGGGTAAACGAATTACTGTTGGGCAATTGATAGAACTTCAAATAATCATGACGATATCCAGGCAATGATCATTATATAGGCATCACGTCCAAGATTGGTAGACCGACACCTGCCTGCATCTACTACTATTACTCCACGCATCGACCACTATCCAGCATGCACCTAGTGTATTAAGTTCATGGATAAACGGAGTAACGCAATAAGAACGATGACATGATGTAGACAAGATCTATTTATGTAGAAATAGACCCCATCTTGTTATCCTTAATAGCAATGATACATACGTGTCGGTTCCCCTTCTGTCACTTGGATCAAGCACCGTAAGATCGAACCCATCACGAAGCACCTCTTCCCATTGCAAGATAAAAGATCAAGTTGGCCAAACAAAACCCAAATACCGAAGAAGAAATATGGTGCTATAATCAATCATGCAAATAAGAGATCAAAAAAGACTCAAATAACTTTCATGGATAAAAAGAGATAGATTTGATCATAAACTTAAAGTTCATCGGATCCCAACAAACACACCGCAAAAGAATTACATCATATGGATCTCCAAGAGACCATTGTATTGAGAATCAAACGAGAGAGAGGAAGCCATCTAGTTACTAACTACGGACCCGTAGGTCTACAAAGAACTACTCACGCATCACCGGAGAGGCACCAATGGACATGATGAACCCGTCTGTAATGGTGTCTAGATTGGATCTGGTGTTTCTGGAACTTGCGGCGGCTGGAATTGATTTTCGTCGACTCCCTAGGGTTTCTGGATTGGGGTATTTATAGAGTAAAGAGGCAGTCTGGGGGGCACCCGAGGTGGGCACAACCCAACAGGGCGCGCCCGGGCCTCTAGGCGTGCCCTGGTGTGTTGTGCTCCCCTCGGAGCACCCCCCAAGCGCTTCTCCGGCCCACTGGATATCTTTTTGTCCAAAAAAATTCACAAAAAGTTTCGTTGTGTTTGGACTGTGTTTGGTAGTGATTTCTTGCGATGTAAAAAACATGCAAAAAAACAACAACTGGCACTTGGCACTATGTCAATAGGTTAGTACCAAAAATCATATAAAATGACTATAAAATAACTATAAAACATCCATGAATGATAATATAATAACATGGAACAATAAAAAACTAAAGATATGTTGGAGAGGTATCACAGGTTGTGGACACTAGTTCTCGCGGCGAGCGGCGATGATCTCTTTCATCAGTTTCATGTCCTTAATACACTGCTTGGCAGCATCCGCGGATTCCTCCACCAGCCTTTCGCGCTCGACGCGGAGCATGGCATTCTCGTCCATAAGTTTCTTGACGATAACACTCGTCCTCTTCAACAAGGCAGCGGTCTCCTCCGTCTACTTCGCCCTTCTGTCCTGGAGCTTCGCATTGCCCTCACCTAGTTGTCGAATGACGCTGGTAGCCTGTTCAAACGAGGCTTTCATGTCATCCTGGAGCCTCGCCCAGCCAGAGATCTGATCCATCTTTCTTTGGACGATCGCATGCAAGCGCCTGTAAGAGTCCTCGCCTGCCTGCGAGACGTTTTCCCAGGCCGCCGCGGCGCGGCGGGACATCTCTGCTACTTCTGTGGCGCGGCCAAACCAGTCTGCTGGATCAACGACACGACAGGACCTCCGTGCTGCTTCGGCGGCGCGGCGGGACCTCTATGCTGCTACTGCTGTGTGGCGGGACGTGTCGGCTACTTTCGCGGCGAGGCGGGACATGTCTCGTGTTTCCGCTTCCATGCTCGCCTCTCCCTGGTGGTAATCTCTCGACCCAGAACTCACGCTGGCCATGGCAAATGCAAGGGAATGATGATGAATGATTTGTTTGTTTTTGTGGATGAGGAGTTGATGAGGAATGTGCAGTCATCTTGGCATAGTAGTATTTATAACCGAGTACTAATACGACCCTAAGTGGGAAACCGTTTAGGTTGTGATTGGTGTGAACATGTTTGGTCTTAAATATAGTGTGGTAGTAATTTGGAATGTGATGAGACGCAAGCTCAAAATTTATTGATGGTTCTAGTTTCGAAGTGTGGCACTATTCTCGGACGGTGTAACATGGGCATGAGTTCTCGGCCGTGGTGTAGCAGTTTTGTAATATGCCATGGTACTTCTTTTTCTACTGTTGTGTACGTGCAATAACTGGCACCGTTGGATACATATCTTACGGTTATTGGGGCGTTCAACAGGAATAGCCTCGTGGCGAGCTATAGACTAGTCATTTTTTCACACGCATTACATCAACACATATCATCTCTCTTCCTCTTTCCCACGCACACACCTAGTCTCTCGGGACTTCTCGCATGCACCATCTCTAGCTCCCTAGGTCGATGCGACCCACACACACTTGTACTCTGAGTTTAGTATGTTATACACGAAGAGAAGAGGTGCACGCGCGCACTCGTCTTCTCTCACACACGCATCTATAGCTTTGAATTGTAGTGTTCTCAACCATCCGATTGGTTCTATCATAGGTTCCCGTTGCTCCTTGGCCTTGAGATTTAGAAGTTTAAAATGCGGAAGCTAAGTTGGAGGCGCGAGGTTTTGGTTAATGTGTGGGCCGCACACGACACCAACATGACACAAGCTTCGTCTGCCTGGTGCGCAGTCAGGTGAGTACTACTACTAGTAGTACTTCTTTGATGTGTCACGTCAACTCGCACAAGTATGCAACACTTACTGACCAAACAAGCATATAATCTACTTATACTTCTTACCCAAAGAATCTTTATATCCAACAAACACAAAATATCCGTCTGACTATTGGAAATTACTTTAACTACTGATTTGATGTCGAAGTAATTGCTGCATCGCCACCAAAACCCACCATCTCTTAAGCTAAAGTAGACCGAGCTAACCCCTATATTAGCATATTACTAACATAAACAGAAGGCACTATAGAATCATTTAGGATCTGAGCTTGTCAATCTGAATGTGGAGGGACACTGTCCTCGACAACCCAGCCCTGGCCAGCAGCTTGGGCGGAACTATGAAGAAGGTCAGCTCCTACAAGGCGACGTCGCCGGGATCCTTGCTGCTTGTCACCTCGATTTCCACCTTGACAGCATCGGTACTTGATACGTCCATTTTGCATCATGCTTTTATATCGATATTTCTTGCATTATGGGCTGTTATTACACATTATGTCACAATAGTTATGCCTATTCTCTCTTATTTTACAAGGTTTACATGAAGAGTGAGAATGACGGCAGCTGGAATTCTGGGCTGGAAAAGCAGCAAATATTAGAGACCTATTATGCGCAACTCCAAAAGTCCTGAAACTTCACAAAAGTCATTTTTAGAATATATAAAAAATATTGGGTGAAGGAAGCACCAGAGGGGGCCCACCCACCATACACGAGGGTGGGGGGCACGCCCCCTGCCTCGTGGGCCCCCTGGTAGGCCTCCGGTGCCAATATTTGGCTATATGAACTCTTTCTCCCTGGAAAAAAACATAAGCCAGCTCTCGGGACGAAACAACGCCGCCACGAGGCGGAACCTTGGCGGAACCAATCTAGGGCTCCGGCGGAGCTGTTCTGCCGGGGAAACATCCCTCCAGTTCCTCTCATCGGGAGGAGGTCAATATCCATCAACATCTTCACTAGCACCATCTCATCTCAAACCCTAGTTCATCTCTTGTATCCAATCTTTGTCTCCAAACCTCGTATTGGTACCTGTGGGTTGCTAGTAGTGTTGATTACTCCTTGTAGTTGATGCTAGTTGGTTTACTTGGTGGAAGATCATATGTTCAGATCCTTTATGCATATTAATACCCCTCTGATTATGAACATGAATATGATTTGTGAGTAGTTATGTTTGTTCCTGAGGACATGGGAGAAGTCTTGCTATAAGTAGTCATGTGCATTTGGTATTCGTTCGATTATTTGATGAGATGTATGTTGTCTCTCCTCTAGTGGTGTCATGTGAATGTCGACTACATGACACTCCACCATTTTTTGGGCCTAGGGGAAGGCATTGGTAAGTAATAAGTAGATGATGGGTTGCTAGAGTGACAGAAGCTTAAACCCTACTTTATGCGTCGCTTCGTAAGGGGCTGATTTGGATCCATATGTTTCATGCTATGGTTAGTGTCGGTGTCAAAATCGGCGGATCTCGGGTAGGGGGTCCCAAACTGTGCGTCTAAGGCAGATGGTAACAGGAGGCAGGGGACACGATGTTTTAGCCAGGTTCGGGCCCTCTTGATGGAGGTAAAACCCTACGTCCTGCTTGATTTATTCTTGATGATATGAGTATTACAAGAGTTGATCTACCACGAGATCGGAGAGGCTAAACCCTAGAAGCTAGCCTATGGTATGATTGTCTGTTGTCCTGCGGACTAAAACCCTCCGGTTTATATAGACACCAGAGGGGGCTAGGGTTACACAAGGTGGTTACAAAGGAGGAGATATACATATCCGTATTGCCTAGCTTGCTTTCCAGGCCAAGTAGAGTCCCATCCGGACACAAGACGAAGTCTTCAATCTTGTATCTTCATAGTCCAACAGTCCGACCAAAGGATATAGTCCAGCTATCCGGAGACCCCCTAATCCAGGACTCCCTCAGTAGCCCCTGAACCAGGCTTCAATGACGATGAGTCCGGCGTGCAGTGTTGTCTTCGGCATTGCAAGGCGGGTTCTTCTCCAATTTTTGAGTGTTCGTAAGCAGTGTTCGGCCTCATAAATGTTAAACCTCTTGGCGTCTGTTCGCAATAAGGGCTATCTCCAACGCGTCGAATGAATACGAGGCGCCGGGGCGTTTTTACATTCTCCCCCCTAGCCAGATAAATAAATTGTCTATTAAAGGGATGGGGATTCTCAGATCCGATCCATACCATCCTCTCCCAGCGAGAATCCATTAGAGCGCATTTCGAAAGATCCATTCCAGCATGGCTGACCTCCGCAGCTCCTCCTCCCGCCCCCATAGCCCTAAGCCCGGTGATTGGGAGAGGTGTTCAGTCCCACACAGTCAATTAGTCGAACTGCAGACTAAGGGATTTCTCCCTCCGGCGTATATGGCGCCCGTTTGAGCCGGGCTCGCCACCTACAATGGCCGGGAGCAAGCGGAGAGCTTTCCCTGTCCCTCTATGGGGGAGCGGGTCTGCCTTGTTCCTTATTTATTAAGGGGACTCGGATTTCCAATTCATCCGTTCCTCCGCGAGCTCCTGGAGTTCTACGGCCTCCAATTACACAATTTCACCCCTGCCTCCATTCTACATATCACCGGCTATGTTGCTCTCTGCAAGTTGTTCCTGGGCTGCGAGGCTCACTTCGAGCTGTGGAAAAGGCTATTTTGCCTCGTCCCTCGCACACAGGGGGGTCACTTTATCAAGTGGGTGGAGCCGAAATATGGCGCATCGCCGGTACGGGATACTTGTCCGGTACCCCGAAGAAGTCGGTCGAAGACTGGCCTTCGTAATGGTTTTATATGGAGGACGTTCCCCTTCCGGACACTGTTTGGCGGGGTCTTCCTGAGCTCAGCAATGCCCCTCTGATGAAACACCGAAGTTGGCGCCCACGGAGCCCCCAGGTGGAAGACAATGGAGAAGGCCTCTACCTGATGAACCGGATTAAAGCACTGGCTCAATCAGGATTGACAGTAATTGAAGTTATGTCGATTTGCATAAGGCGGGGAGTGTAACCACTTCAATATCGTGGGCACCCCTTGTGGTGTTTTAACGGGCGGATGATGCCACCCACTGCGGGCGTAAGGGTCTGGACAATGCTGTCGCTTTAACAAAAATTTTGTCCGAATTGTTCAAGGGAGAGGAAGAGGAGTTCATCCGCATCAAGCCACGGGATGGATTCTCCATGTACAATCCTCCAAGCTGGGTAAGTTCTATCTCCTTACTCCCATTTTTCCCGCATTCTTTGTCGTGAGTATTCACCTTGCCACTTTGCGGCAGGAACTGCGAAAAGCCATAAAGGAGGTCAGCAGCCCTTCCCCACAACCAGAGGACCCTGACCGGGTCCTCGACTCCGGACTTGAAGAAGATCCGGTTATATTTGTGGAGCAGATAGACCGGCAGTTCTACCAATTAAGCTGCGATGATGCCATGGTGGCCAATACGGCCGACTATCCCGGACTGCCTCCTGCATCGCACGTAAGAAAACCAAAAATCCCAACTCCAAAAACTAGGGTCCCCTTTTAGACACTTCACCTACCATATACATATGGCGTTTTTACAGGGAAGGCATTCGGGACGCCCTGCCGAACCCGCAGCAGCTCTCCAACAAGAGGCACCAAGGCAGGGTAGACCAAAAAGGAAGGCGGCCAGGACGGAGACGCCGGCGCAAAGGTATAACAAAAACCCCGCTCTGTGGTTGTCGTCTTTCTCGAAATGTAATGACGCCCGTGTTTCTTTAACAGAAAAACACTCGCCGGAATATGTCCGGCGATGTTGCTAATCACGCTTCCACCAGTCGGGCGCCAGGACCAGACATAGAGGCGGAAGCCGATATGGGGCGGGCGCAGGATAAGCCCCCTACAGAGGATGCGGATAGATTATCCGCTACAAACTCAGAAGTGGAAAGCGCCATGATTCATAGGCGCCGCCGGGCCGTACTCCGTGACGCTTGTTTCTCACCAGAGGCATTTGATGCCTTCAATTCTGGAGAGGCGTACCTCCATGCTGCTCAAGATGGTTTGGCCAGAGCCACGGATCAGTATGTAAAGGATGTACGAGTAAGTAAATCTGACGATTTATATGTATGAGTAGCCCCTGAGACTTGAAACAGTTAGCAGAACTAATTTAAGGATCATCTTTACTGTGCAGGTTCTTACAGAGAAGAATACTAGGCTGTCACAGGAGCTGGAGGAATGCAAGACCCAACTGCGGGCCGCTGTTGCCGCATTGAAGGAACCAAAAAAGTCTCCTGCTGGTAACATTTATTTTAAAGAATGATGGTTACAATATAGTGTGCGGCGTGGCTGCAGATCTAACAATAGATGTTGCAGATGAATCTGAAGAAAATCCGGAGGACCAGCATGTCGTGCAACAGCTAGAGGCTGGCAAATGCATGCTGACTGAGGTTAGGCGGGAGAAAAACAATCTCCAAGACGCCAATATCAAGCTGAGCGTGGAACTAAAAGACATTCGAGCCTAGCTTGCAGACTCTGAGAAGGAGAATAAGCGGCTTTGGCGCGGCATTTTTAGTAAGTGCTTGAACGAATCCTTTTGAAGGAGTTCGGCGAAGAAGCCGACTAACAACGTTATGTCTGTAGGTATGCTGATGGGTCGTCCCGCAGAGGAAATGCCCAGGTCTGCGGGTGATCTTCTATCCGAGCTCTCACATCTGCATGAACAAGTTCGACAGGTGATGCAAGGTGTTGCCCAGGCGTTGTGGCCATCCGTCTCCCTGCCAGAAGGTGTTGCAGAGCTTACGGAGAAGCTCAAGGGAGCACGGCGGCATTTCCGATTATGGAAGTTATCGGCCTGCTGTCAAGGTGCCAGAGAAGCCTGGGCCATGGTGAAGACACGGTATACCAAGGCTGACCCAAATCACATGGCCGAGGTCGGACCTGTGGGGCCCGACAAAAAAGAGATCCCCGTTAGCTTAGTTTATGGGCAAGTAGAATTAGCCGAAAAGTATTCCCAACAGGATTGTAGGCTAGACCGCCTGTTGGATGGTATAGAAGGGGAATTTAGTCAGTCTGCATGACTATGTAATTAAAGTGACATGTATAATGCCTTCTAGCCGGATTGTAGATCATTTGTCTTGGCGGACCTTTTTGCTTCAACCTCGGGACCCGATAGTCCGAAGTGTATTCGAATACCCGCTCAGTTATATAAGAACCAGGGTATGCGTGGAGACCAGGCATAGGGGTCATTAGTGGTTGAACAGACAAGCGCCCAACTAGTTATGTTATATTACATGGGTAGTAAGAAACATATTCTAGGGAGAATAGTTCCGTTAAGGGTTCCTTTCCCTAGGTAAGCATGCCCTAAAGTGCATGTCCAGACTGCGATAGGAAACACAGGAAAAACATCTGGGGCAGATATGGAAAATAAATAAAAGCCATCTTTTGTTCACCGACCGAATATTCCCTTAAGAACGCTAGCTTTTGACTTCACCCAGTCTGAGGTACACATCCGGCTAACCCAGCAGTAACAATCGCAGAGGTGCTCCCCTTATGCCCTAGCCGAATTAACGGGAACGTAGGGAATAAATACAAGAGCCAGGCAACCCAGCTTGGCCAAAACTTAAGTCATATCGATGCATATAATGGCGAAAAAAGGTACATGCGAAGCATAACACATGTGCGGGGCACGAGGCTCGGATAAATAAATAAGCTTCTGTGGAAGAAGCCCCCAGGTATGATGAGCACGGCTAGCGCATCTATAATGTGCAAGCGAGGCACAAGTTGGCCTTGGAAGGCCTAAAGAAGGAATAAAAGAAAGAGAGAAAGAAAAACAAGGCAGATAATGTATATGCAAAAAATGGACGGAGGAAGGAGACGAACATAGAGTCCGGCGCTAGGCGTAGAATCTTCGAAGCCTGGCCGTGTTCCATGGTTTCGGCTCGAGTCGATTAGTCGATGCATACCTACGCTCCACCGGTCAGAACTTGGTCAATAATGAAGGGACCTTCCCATTTGGGCTCGAGCTTGTTCTTTTTCTTATCCGGCAGGCGTAGAACTAGTTCGCCAATGTTATAAGTTTTGGCCCGTACTTCTCTGCTTTGGTATCTGCGAGCCTATTGCTGATAAAATGCGGAACAGGCTTTTGCTACATTGCGCTCCTCCTCCAGGGTGTCCAGACTGTCCTGCCGATCGAGCTCGGCTTCTCTTTCTTCGTACATGCGCACTCGAGGTGAGTCATGAATTATGTCACAGGGAAAGACTACCTCTGCACCGTACACCATAAAGAAGGGTGTATATCCGGTACTACAATTCGGCGTGGTCCGCAGCACCCAGAGTATGGAGTCAAGCTCCTCTACCCAGTGCGTGTTAGACTCCGTTAAGGAACGCACTAATCTGGGTTTAATGCCGCTCATTATAAGACCGTTTGCTCGCTCAACTTGGTCGTTGGTTTGTGGGTGATAGACTGAAGCATAATCGAGCTTGATGCCCATTTTGCTGCACCAAAGTTTTACCTCATCGGCAGTGAAGTTCGTGCTATTGTCAATGATGATGCTGTGGGGGACGCCATAACGGTGTACGACCCCGGATATGAAGTCTATCACCGGTCCGGATTCGGCTGTTTTAACAGGTTTGGCCTCTATCTATTTGGTGAATTTATCCACCATGACTAGTAAGTATTTTTTTCTTGTGGGTTCCCCCTTTAAGGGGTCCAACCATGTCAAGCCCCCAGACCGCGAAGGGCCACATAATGGGGATTGTTTGGAGGGCGGTGGGTGGCATGTGGCTTTGATTGGCAAAGAGCTGGCAACCAGCGCAACATTGGACCAAGTCATGTGCATCTTCCCGGGCCGTTGGCCAATAGAATCCTGTAAGGAAGGCCTTGCTTACAAGAGCCCGGGCTGCGGCGTGGTGACCGCTGAGTCGGGCGTGAATTTCTGCCAAAAGGTTCTGCCCTTCCTCTTCGGAGATGCACCTTTGAAGGACTCCGGTAGTGCTTTTTTTATATAATTCTCCCTCATGGACTCTGTAGGCCTTAGATCGCCGCACTATGCAGCGTGTCTCATTTTGGTCCTCCGGAAGTTCCTGCCTAGTTAGGTAGGCCAGGAATGGTTCTGTCGACGGGGCTATGATGGCCATTATTACGTGGGCTGAAGGTGTTATTTCGGTGGCAGAGCCTCCGATTGTGTCAAAGTGTTCGGTATCGGGTATTTTGCCCGGTTCCGGACTATTGTTACCGGTGTCCCCTTCCCATACTATGGATGGCTTGAACAGCCTCTCCAAAAATATGTTGGTGGGGACCGCATCGCGCTTTGCGCTGATCCGGGCGAGGATATCCGCCGCCTGATTGTTTCCCCGAGCCATATGGTGAAATTTGAGCCCCTTGAACCGAGCGGACATTTTTAGGACGACGTTTCGGTAGGATGCCATTTTCGGATCATTGGCGTCAAAGTCTCAATTTATTTGGGATATTGCGAGGTTTGAATCCCCACGCACCTCCAGACATTGAATGCCCATGGAGACTACCATCCGAAGACCATGCAACAGAGCTTCGTATTCGGCTGCGTTGTTGGAGTTTGTATACAATATTTGCAGTACGTACTAAATGGTATCTCCGGTTGGGGACGCCAGGACGACGCCAGCCCCTAGACCAGCCAACATTTTAGAACCGTCGAAGTGCATGATCCAATTGGAGTATGTGCCATATTCTTTAGAGAGCTCGGCCTTCGTCCCTTCAGCGACAAAGTCGGCCAATACTTGCGACTTAATGGCTCGTCGAGGTTTGTATGTTATGTCGAACGGGAGGAGCTCAATGGCCCATTTGGCAATCCGGCCCATAGCGTCGCGGTTGTTTATAATATCGTTAAGTCGCACTTCCGAGGCTACTGTAATCAAACACTCTTGAAAGTAGTGTCGCAGCTTCTGGGATGCCATGAATACCGCATAAGCTATGTTTTGATAATGTGGGTACCGTGATTTGCATGGAGTGAGGACAGTGGATACATAGTATACCGGCTTTTGAAGAGGGAATTTATGTCCATCAGCTTCTTGTTCGACGACAAACACTGCGCTTACAACTTGATGGGTTGCCACAATGTATAATAGCATTGGTTCACCGACGTTTGGCGCGGCCAGGATTGGGTTGGTTGCCAGTATGGCTTTTATGTCTTCCAATCTGGCTGTGGCAGCGTCCGTCCACTCGAAGTGTTCGGTGCGCCGAAGGAGGCGATAAAGGGGTAATTCCTTTTCTCCTAAGTGGGAGATAAAGCGGCTTAGAGCCGCCACACATCCAGTTAACTTCTCGATTTGTTTGAGGTCTATTGGGGTAGCCAACTGTGACAAAGCTCGGATTTTGGCCGGATTAGCTTCAATACCTCTACTGGAGACAATGAAACCCAGGAGCTTTCCGGCTGGTACGCCAAAAATGCATTTTTCCGGATTGAGCTTGATGTCGTATGTTCGGAGGTTGTTGAATGTGAGCCTCAAGTCGTCTATCAAAGAGTCGACGTGTTTGGTTTTGACGACCACATCGTCTACATATGCCTCTACTATTTTTCCGATTTGTTTCTCCAGACATGTCTAAATCATGCACTGATATGTTGCGCCGGCGTTTTTGAGCCCAAAAGGCATTGTGTTGAAACAGAAGGGACCATATGGTGTGATGAATGCCGTTGCGGCTTGGTCGGACTCCGCCATCTTGATTTGGTGGTAACCGGAGTATGCGTCGAGGAAACACAATGGCTCGTGTCCTGCGGTAGCATTAATAATTTGATCGATGCGGGGGAGGGGGAAGGGATCCTTTGGGCAAGCTTTATTGAGGTCCTTGAAATCAACACAAAGGCGCCAGGATTTATCCTTCTTTGGTACCATCACCAGGTTTGCTAGCCAGCCCGGGTGTTTTATTTCTCTGATGAATCCGGCCTCCAATAACTTGGCTAGTTCCTCTCCCATGGCCTGTCTCTTAGGTTCGGAGAAACGCCAAAGAGCTTGCTTGACCGACTTGAATCCCTTTAGGATATTGAGGCTATGCTCGGCCAGCCTGCGTGGGATTCCTGGCATGTCTGAGGGATGCCGGGCGAATATGTCCCAATTCTCGCGCAGGAACTCTCGTAGGGCGGCGTCCACGGCGGGGTTTAACTGTGCCCCGATGGAGGCTGTTTTTGTAGGGTCCGCTGGGTGGACATGGAATTTGACTATTTCATCGCTGGTTTAAAAGAGGTGGACTTGGATCTCTTATCGAGTATCATGTCGTCCCTGTCCACTATGGAGCGTAGCGTGGTTAATTCCTCGGCCGAGAGGGCTTCGGATAATGCCTCGAGGGCCAGTGCAGCTGTTTTGTTTTCGGCGCGGAGTGCCGTGTCCGGATCACTGGCGAGGGTGATGATTCCGTTGGGCCCAGGCATTTTGAGCTTCATGTACCCATAATGGGGTACGGCTTGGAAGATCGTGAACGCCTCACATCCTAAAAGGGTGTGGTATCGACTGCTGAACGGGGCCACTTGAAATGTAATTTCTTTGGACCTATAGTTCTTTGGCGTACCGAATACCACATCTAGTGTGATTTTCCCAGCGCATTGTGCCTCCCGACTGGGTATGATTCCCCTAAAGGTTGTGCTACTTTGCTCAATGCGGTTCCAGTCTATTTCCATTTTTTGAAGAGTTTCCTCATAGATGAGGTTTAATCTGCTGCCGCCGTCCATGAGTACTTTGGTGAGTCGAAAGCCGTCCACAATTGGACTGAGGACCAGTGCGGCTGGTGCTCGGGCTGTTCGGAATTTAGGTTCGTCACTGGCATTGAAGGTAATAGCCGTGCCACTCCATGGATTTATTGCCGCTACGTGGCAGATTTCGGCCATGTTGCGGAGTGTTCGCTTGCATCTATTATTTGACGCGAAGGTCTCAAAGACTGTTAACACCATATTGTTATCCACAGGATGGTGCTCTGTGGCATTTGGGATAAGAAGATCCTCACCACTTTTGGCCACCTGCCGGAGTATCCAACATGCTCTAAGGTTGTGTGTTGGTATTGTATCTGTTGTACTATGAATTTTGCAGGGTCCATTAAGCCATCCCTCCAGTACGGTTCCATGCCCTATAGAGGGTTTTTGTTTCTTTGCAACTAGCTCGGGTGTCTTATGATAGTGCACCCTTTTACTTCGGACTGGGTGTATATTCAGAGCCGGATTATCCCAAAATTTTGTTTCGGTTTTCTAGGCGCTTTCCATCGCACAGTACTTTCATACTATGGACGCCAAGTCAGCGAAGTGTGATATGTCATGGCGACTTAAGGCATTAAGGATTCCCTTGTCTGTGCAATTATTGCAGAAAAGTGAGATTGCATCTTCCTCGCGACAGTCCTTAACCTTGTTCATCACAAGGAGGAATCTGGCCCAATAATGATGTACTATTTCATGGGCCTCTTGCCTGATGTGGGAAAGATCGTTTATGTCTGGGTGGGTGGGTGGATTTGAGTCTGAACCCCTACCCGATCTGAGACCCAGGGGCCAAGGGGTTTCCAATCTTGGAAGTTTGGGTTCCGGAGTACTGCCCGATAAGTCTGGCTCGCTGCCTGATTCTAGGTTCAGGGATTGGGTGATGTCCTCCCGTAAGCGCGTATCTGGCTCGGAGAGCTCAGGAATCCAGACATAGTTAGTCCTCAAAATAGAGGAAGAGTTGCCGCATTGTTCCTCCACCACCGCAACATGATGGGTGACCGATGGAGAGTTAACCTCCCTTTGATCGGGTTTAAGCCCAATCCGATCATAGTCCATAGTGACTCCCAAGGCGGCGATGCGATCCAAGAGTTCGTTTAGGGAAGAGAGATCCATTGGATCCATCTGCTCGGCGAATTCTGAGCCGACGTGGAGGCTGTTTTTGATGACCCGAGAAGTCATCGTCGGTGCAGCAGCCGAACAGGCAGTCATGACGAAAATGCCTAGCCGGAGAGTTTGGCTGACAGCCAGAGCTCCCCTGGCGGTAATGTTGTTTTTAACAACGAGATGAGGCATCCTTCCTTATGGCGACGTCACAGAGGAACTCTCAATGAAAGCACCAATGTCGGTGCCAAAACTAGCGGATCTCGGGTAGGGGGTCCCGAACTGTGCGTCTAAGGCGGATGGTAACAGGAGGCAGGGGACACGATGTTTTAGCCAGGTTCGGGCCCTCTTGATGGAGGTAAAACCCTACGTCCTGCTTGATTTATTCTTGATGATATGAGTATTACAAGAGTTGATCTACCACGAGATCGGAGAGGCTAAACCCTAGAAGCTAGCCTATGGTATGATTGTCTGTTGTCATGCAGACTAAAACCCTCCGGTTTATATAGACATCAGAGGGGGCTAGGGTTACACAAGGTCGGTTACAAAGGAGGAGATATACATATCCGTATTGCCTAGCTTGCCTTCCATGCCAAGTAGAGTCCCATCCGGACACGAGACGAAGTCTTCGATCTTGTATCTTCATGTTCCAATAGTCTGGCCAAAGGATATAGTCCGGCTGTCCGGAGACCCCCTAATCCAGGACTCCCTCAGTTAGGTTTACCTTAATACTTCTTTTGTAGTTGGGGATGCTAGCAAGAGGGGTTAATCATAAGTGGGATGCTTGTCCAAGGAAGGGCAGTACCCAAGCACTGGTCCACCCACATATCAAATTATCAAAGTACCGAACGTGAATCATATGAGCGTGATGAAAACTATCTTGACGATAATTCCCATGTGTCCTCGAGAGCATTTTCCTTTATATAAGAGTTTGTCCAGGCTTGTCCTTTGCTACAAAAAGGATTGGGCCATCTTGTCGCACCATATTTACTTTTATTACTTGTTACCCATTACCAATTACCTTATCACAAAACTATCTGTTACCGATAATTTCAGTGCTTGCAGAGAATACCTTACTGAAAAGTACTTATCATTTCCTTCTACTCCTCGTTGGGTTCGACACTCATACTTATCAAAAGGACTACGATAGATCCCCTATACTTGTGGGTCATCAAGACTCTTTTATGGCACCGTTGCCGGGGAGTGAAGCGCCTTTGGTAGGTGGAATTTGGTAAGGAAAAATTTACATAGTGTGCTGAAATTTACTGTCACTTGTTACCATGGAAAGTAATCCTTTGATGGGCTTGTTTGGGGTATCTTCACCCCGACCAGTAGAGCAGAGAGTTGCTCCTCAACCTACTGAACCTACTGAAAATGTTTATATTGAAATTCCTTCGGGTATGATAGAGAAACTGCTAGCTAATCCTTTTACAGGCGATGGAACATTGCATCCCAATTTGCACCTAATCTATGTAGATTAAGTTTCTGGATTATTTAAGCTTGCAGGTATGCCCGAGGATGTTATCAAGAAGGTGTTCCCTTTATATTTGAAGGGAAATGCATTGACATGGTTTAGGCTATCTGATGATATGGAATCATGGAACTACAACCGATTGAAATTGGAATTTCATCAGAAGTTTTAGCCTATGCATCTGGTTCATCATGATCGTAATTACATATATAATTTATGGCTTCATGAAGGAGAAAGCATCGCTCAAGCTTGGGGGAGGCTTAAGTCAATGTTATATTAATGCCCCAATCATGAGCTCTCAAGAGAAATTATTATTCAAAAAATTTATGCTCGGCTTTCTCTCAATAATCGCTCCATGCTCGATACTTCTTGTACTAGATCTTTTATGATGAAGACTATTGAATTCAAATAGGATTTATTGGAAATAATTAAACGTAGCTCTGAAGATTGGGAACTCAACGAAGGTAAGGAGTCAGGTATAACACCTAAGTTTGATTGTGTTAAATATTTTATGGATACCAATGCTTTCCGTGAATTTAGAACTAAATATGGACTTGACTCTGAGATAGTAGCTTATTTCTGTGAATCCTTTGCTACTCATGTTGATCTCCCTAAGGAGAAGTGGATTACATATCATCCTCCCATTCAAGTAAAATTAGTTGGACCTATTAAAGTTGAAGAAAACACTATCACTTATAATGTTGATCCTATTGTTCCTACCGCTTATATTGCGAAACCACCTTTCCCTACTAGAGTAAAGGATCATGCTAAAGCTTAAACTATGGTCAAGAAAAGTAACATTAGAACACTCAAACCCTCTAAGCAAATTAAAGTTAAACCTAGTATTACTATGGTTAAAGATCTCTTGTCCGATAATATTGATGGGCATGTTATTTACTTTTGTGCTGAAGCTGCTAGATTTGCTAGACCTATTGTAGGCATGCCTGCTATTTCTGTTAAAATAGGAGATCATTAATATCATGGCTTATGTGACATGGGTGCTAGTGCGAGTGCAATACCACATTCTTTATATGAAGAAATTATGCATGATATTGCACCCGCTGAGTTAGAAGGTATTGATGTTACAATTAAGCTTGCCAATAGAGATACTATTTCACCGGTTGGGATTGTTAGAGATGTTGAAGTCTTGTGTGGGAAAGTTAAATATCCTGCTGATTTTCTTGTTCTTGGTTCCCCACAAGATGACTTTTGTCCCATTATATTTGGTAGACCCTTCTTGAATACTGTTAATGCTAAGATAGATTGCAAAAATGATGTAGTTACTATTGGTTTAGGGGATATGTCTCATGATTTCAATTTTGCTAAATTTCGTAGGCAACCCCATGATAAAGAATTGCCTAGTAAAGATGAAATTATAGGTCTTGCTTCCATTGCCGTGCCTCCTAATGATCCTTTAGAACAATATTTGCTAGACCATGAAAATGATAAGTTTATGAATGAAAGAAGGGAAATAGATGAAGTATTCTTCAAACAGGGACCTATTTTGAAACACAACTTGCCTGTCAAAATTCTAGGGGATCCTCCTCCACCCAAGGGTGATCCCATGTTTGAGCTTAAACCATTACCTGATACTCTTAAATATGCTTATCTTGATGAAAATAAGACATATCGTGTTATTATTAGTGCTAACCTTTCAGAGCAGGAAGAAGAGAAATTATTGAAAACTCTGAAGAAGCACCGTGCTGCTATTGGATATACTCTTGATGATCTTAAGGGCATTAGTCGCACTCTATGCCAGCACAAAATAAATTTGGATAAAGATGCTAAACCGGTTGTTGATCACCAACGACGGTTAAATCCTAAGATGAAAGAAGTGGTCAAAAAAGAAACATTAAACCTTCTGGAGGCAGGTATAATTTATCCCGTTGCTGATAGTGAGTGGGTAAGTCCTAATAATAAAGATGAATTGATCCCACAAAGAATTGTTACAGGTTATAGAATGGTAATTGATTTCCGCAAATTAAGTAAAGCTACTAAAAAGGATCAATACCCTCTACCTTTCATTGATCAAATGCTAGAAAGATTATCCAAACATACACATTTTTGCTTTCTAGATGGTTATTCTGGTTTCTCTCAAATACCTGTGTCGAGAGAGGATCAGGAAATGACCACTTTTACTTGCCCTTTCGGTACCTTTGCTTATAGACGTATATCTTTTGGTTTATGTAATGCACCTGCTACCTTTCAAAGATGCATGACTGCTATATTCTCTGACTTTTGTGAAAAGATTGTTGAGGTTTTCATGGATGCTTTTTCTGTATCTGGAACTTCTTTTGATGATTGCTTAAGCAACCTTGATTGAGTTTTGCAGAGATGTGAAGAAACTAATCTTGTCTTGAATTGGGAGAAGTTCCACTTTATGGTTAATGAAGGTATTGTCTTGGGGCATAAAATTTCTGAAAGAGGTATTGAAGTTGATAAAGCTAAAGTTGATGCTATTGAAAAGATGCCGTGTCCTGAGGACATTAAAGGTATAAGAAGTTTCCTTGGTCGTGCCGGTTTTTATAGGAGGTTCATTAAAGACTTCTCAAAAATTTATAGGCCTTTGACTAATCTCTTACAAAAATATGTTCCTTTTGTCTTTGATGATGATTGTGTAGAAGCATTTGAAATACTTAAGAAAGCCTTGATTTCCGCACCTATAGTTCAGCCACCTGATTGGAATTTACCCTTTGAAATTATGTGTGATGCTAGTGATTATGATGTAGGTGTTGTTCTAGGACAAAGAGTTGATAAGAACTTAAATGTTATTCAATATGCTAGTAAAACTCTAGAGAGTGCCTAGAGAAATTATGCTACTACTAAAAAGAATTTTTAGCAGTTGTATTTGCTTGTGATAAGTTCAGACCTTATATTGTTGATTCTAAAGTAACTGTTCACACTGATCATGCTGCTATTAAATACCTTATGGAAAAGGAAGATGGTAAACCTAGACTTATTAGATGGGTTCTCTTGCTACAAGAATTTGATTTGCATATTATTGATATAAAGGGAGCTGAGAACCCCGTTGCAGACAACTTGTCTAGGTTAGAGAATGTTCTTGATGACCCACTACCTATTGATGATAGCTTTCCCGATGAACAACTAGCTATCATAAATGCTTCTCGTACTACTCCATGGTATGCTGATTATGCTAATTACATTTTTGCTAAATTTATACCACCTAGTTTCACATACCAACAAAAGAAAAAGTTTTTCTATGATTTAAGACATTACTTCTGGGATGACCCACACCTTTATAAAGAATGAGTAGATGGTGTTATTAGACTTTGTGTACCTGAGCATGAACAGGAACAGATCCTATGCAAGTGCCACTCCGAGGCTTATAGAGGACACCATGCTAGAGATAGAACTGCACATAAGGTATTGCAATCCGGTTTTTATTGGCCTACTCTCTTAAAGGATGCCTGTAAGTTTGTCTTGTCTTGTGATGAATGCCAAAGAATTGGTAATATTAGTAGACGTCAAGAAATTCCTATGAATTATTCACTTGTTATTGAACCATTTGATGTTTGGGGCTTTGATTTTATGGGACTGTTTCCTTCCTCTAATGGGTATACACATATTTTAGTTGCTTTTGATTACGTTACTAAGTGGGTAGAAGCTATTCCAACTAGTAGTGCTGATCATAACACATCTATTAAGATGCTTAAAGAAGTTATTTTTCTGAGGTTTGGAGTCCCTAGATATTTAATGACTGATGGTGGTTCACATTTTATTCATGGTGCTTTTCATAAAATGCCTGCTAAGTATGATGTTAATCATAGAATTGCATCTCCATATCACCCACAGTCTAGTGGTCAAGTAGAACTGAGTAATAGAGAGCTTAAATTAATTTTGCAAAAGACCGTTAATATATCTAGAAAGAATTGGTCCAAGAAACTTGATGATGCATTATGGGCATATAGAACTGCATATAAAAATCCTATGGGTATGTCTCCGTATAAAATGGTTTATGTAAAAGCATGTCACTTACCTCTTGAACTAGAACATAAGGCATATTGGGCCATTAAAGAGATCAATTATTATTTCAAACTTTCCGGTGAGAAGAGACTATTTGACATTAGCTCACTTGATGAATGGAGAACCCAGGCCTATGAGAATGACAAAATGTTTAAAGAAAAAGTTAAAAGATAGCATGACAAAAGGATACAAAAACGTGAGTTCAATGTAGGTGATTATGTATTGTTATACAACTCTCGTTTAAGATTTTTTGCAGGAAAACTACTCTCTAAATGGGAAGGTCCTTACGTCATCAAGGAAGTTTATCGTTCCGATGCCATAAAAATCAACAACTTCGAAGGCACCAATCCAAGGGTGGTGAACGGTCAAAGAATCAAACATTATATCTTAGGTAACCCTATAAATGTTGAAACTAATGTTATTGAAAATGTAACCCTGGAGAAGTATATAAGGGACACCTTCCAGAACGTTTTAGCCTCCGAAAAGGAAGAGGTATGTAGTACGGTAAGTAAACAGACTCCAAAATAGTTCTAATAGCAATTTTTCTCCATTTTGGAATACTTAAGAAAATAGGAAAATAAGAAGCAGTACGGAAAGGACACGAGGCATCCACGAGGGTGGAGGGCGCGCCCTTCCCCCTGGGTGCGCCCCCTACCTCGTGGGTACCTCGTGTGCCCTCCGGACTCCGTTTTCTTGCACAATACTTCTTTTGGTTGGTAAAAATTCATTATATAATCTCCTGAAGGTTTTGACCACTGTACCACACAAATATCTCCTGTCTTTGTTTCGAGTTGTTTTTTTGACAGATCTGGATCACCATGACGTCTTCAAGCGCCCCCAAGGACAAGTTTTTTGAGAGGGTCATCAACTCCTACCTCGCGGAGGTGCTAAACCACCCTCAAACCATTGAGTTGCATGAGGGGGTGCTACACATCTGCGATGTTGAGGGACCAAGGAGAGCCGGGAGCGTGGAGACAAGACTCAAAGCAATGGAGCAACATTTTTCAAGTGCCGGGGGATGGTGGAACGTGGACTCGACGGCAACCACACTATGATTGTGGAGTTCACCAACAAGCACAAGCTAGATGCCAAGGACATTGGGGAGACCATCTTCAAGCTTCACGAGAAAATCGAGCATCTCCAAGCCCAGATCTATGACCTGCAAAACCAAAACTGTGAGTATGAATATATATTCAGGAGGTTGAGTTTGGCTGCAGATTCGAGGATCCCGGAGACTCGATCATATTTCTATGATGGTGAGCCTATGCCTTGGAAGATGGAAGACAAGCCTACATCATCAACAACTCCATCATCACTACCACCAAAGGAGAATTGAGTATCGGGTATGGGCACTCCCCTTGGCAACTGCCCAGCTTGGGGGAGTGCCACGGTATCGTATCACCATCACACCTTTTTATCTTTACCATTTTTCTAGTTCGATCCTTTTGGTAATATCTTTATATAGTAGAATAAAGTTTTAGTATGATTTAGTTTTGGGCTTTGCTTTATGATCCTTCTATGTAATCGAGTCCGTGAGCTATATATAATAAAGATTAGTTTTGAGTCAAGGGCTTTGCTATCTTGCAATGATCTTGAGGGAATGAAAGTAAGAATGAAAAGAAATAAAGAGATCATATGTATCTTATGGAGAGTAATGACTTCACATATAAAGAGTATGATGAATAAAAGTTGTTGAGAGTTAACAAACATAGTTTTGGTCATCGATGCAATTAATAGGAACTAATAAAGAAAGAGAGGTTTTCACATATAAATATACTATCTTGGACATCTTTTATGATTGTGAGCACTCATTAAAATATGACATGCTAAAAAGTTGACGTTGGACAAGGAAGACAACGTAATGGGTTATGTTTTCTTACATCCGAAATAAATTATATTGTCATGGATCATCCAATATGTTGAGCTTGCCTTTTCCCTCTCATTCTAGCCAAATTCTTTGCACCAAGTAGAGATACTACTTGTGCTTCCAAATATGCTTAAACCCAGTTTTGCAATGAGAGTCCACCATATCTACCTATGGATTGAGTAAGATCCTTCAAGTAAGTTGTCATTGTTGCAAGCAATAAAACTTGCTCTCTAAATATGTATGATTTATTAGTGTGGAGAAAATAAGATTTTTACGATCTTGTGATGTGGAAGAAATAAAAGTGACAAACTGCATAATAAAGGTCCATATCACAACTGGCAATATAAAGTGACGTTCTTTTGCATTAAGATTTCGTGCATCCAACCATAAAAACATATGACAACCTTTGCTTCCCTCTGCGAAGGGCCTATCTTTTATTCTTGTCTTATACTTTATACAAGAGTCACGGTGATTTGGATCCATATGTTTCATGCTATGGTTAGGTTTACCTTAATACTTCTTTTGTAGTTGGGGATGCTTGCAAGAGGGGTTAATCATAAGTGGGATGCTTGTCCAAGGAAGGGCAGTACCCAAGCACCGGTCCACCCACATATAAAATTATCAAAGTACCGAACATGAATCATATGAGCATGATGAAAACTAGCTTGACGATAATTCCCATGTGTCCTCGGGAGCGTTTTCCTTTATATAAGAGTTTGTCCAGGCTTTTCCTTTGCTACAAAAAGGATCAGGCCATCTTGCTGCACCTTATTTACTTTTATTACTTCTTATCCGTTACCATTTACCTTATCACAAAACTATCTGTTACCGATAATTTCAGTGCTTGCAGAGAATACCTTACTGAAAATTGCTTATCATTTCCTTCTGCTCCTCGTTGGGTTCGACACTCTTACTTATCGAAAGGACTATGATAGATCCCCTATACTTGTGGGTCATCAGTCCTGCCTTTGGGCTCCCCCGGCAGGCTGTTCGCCCACAGCTTGGCCGCGTAGTGTGGCAATTGGGACGCCCCCTCTCTGATGCAGACGACTGACACGGCGATAGGCGCACCGATGTTGAGCACGTGGCCAACTATGAAAAACGTGTGTCCGTCCTCCTCTGCGAACAGCAAGAGTCGTGGCTCGGACACTGGCACTTGCAGCTGGAGCACGTTGCTGTATTGGATTCTGTGCATGAGCATGGGACGCATGGTGCTGATGTGGTGGGAGAGCACCGGCAGCAGGCCTTCATAGCCGCAGATGGGCACGGGCATTTACAGGGCGCGAGCGGACACATGCTCTGGTGATCGGCGAGCTTGTCGTAAGTGACGTAGAGCCCACAGCCTTAGTGTGGGCACTCCATCCTTACCGAGGAAAGGACAACGTCCATTAGCGTGTTCCGCACGTTGAAGCCGCCGCCGCGCTAGCACTTCTGGCACGGCCACTGGTTCCCGGGGCGCTCGCCGCGGCAGCCCGCGCAGGCCAGGTGCCTTCTGTTGGTGTCGAAACCGGCAGATCTCGGGTAGGGGGTCCCGAACTGTGCGTCTAAGGTTGATGGTAACAGGTGGCAGGGGACACAATATTTACCCAGGTTCAGGCCCTCTCTATGGAGGTAATACCCTACTTCCTGCTTGATTGATCTTGATGAATGTGAGTATTTACAAGAGTTGATCTACCACAAGATCGTAATGGCTAAACCCTAAAAGTCTAGCCTGTCTGACTATGATTATGAGGATATCTGTCTACGGACCTAGCCCTTCGGTTTATATAGACACCGAAGGGATATAGGGTTACATAAGGTCGGTTACAGAGGAAGGAATCTTCATATTTGGTCGTCAAGCTTGCCTTCCACGCCAAGGAGAGTCCCATCCGGACACGGGTAGAGTCTTCGGTCTTTGTATCTTCACAGCCCATCAATCCAGCCCATGTCTAATAGGCCGGACGCCCAAGGACCCCTTAGTACAGGACTCCCTCAGTAGCCCCCGAACCAGACATCAATGACGAGGTGTCCGGCACGCAGATAATCTTCGGCATTGCAAGGCGGGTTTCTCCTCCGATGACTTCAAAGCGATGTATTTGGCTTTCCATTTAATGTCGTACCCCTCAGCTTCCGCACCTTCTTGACTTCAGCTTCCACGTGTCGAGTGAATACAAGAGGTCAGGGTATTTATGCACATACCACCCTGACCATACAAGAGAGGTGCCTATTTAAAGAGAATAGATCTTAGATCCATTCCACACCCTGCGGAAAAATCCTCAGAGCTTGCTAAGCAAAACCACCCCAACATGGCTAATGCTCCCAGCTCTTCCTCTCGTCCCCATAGCTCTGAAAAGGGTGATTGAGAGAGATGCTCCGTATCTCACAGTCAGTTGTCGAAGCTGCAAAAACGGGGCTTTCTTCCTCCTGCGGATCTAGTCCCCGTACGAGCAGGGCTGACGTCCTTCAATGGCGGGGTTCAGGCGGAGAACTTCCCCAATCCGTCCAGGGGGGAACGAGTATCCTTCGTTCCCTTCTTGCTAAGAGGCTTCGGATTTCCAATCCGTCCCTTCCTCCGAGGACTTCTGGGGTATTATGGCCTCCAACTACACAATTTTACTCCCGCCTCCATCCTGCACATCGCGAGTTATGTTTCTCTATGCAAGCTATTCCTAGGCTGCGAGGCCCATTTTGATTTATGGAGAAAACTGTTCTGCTTCGTCCCTCGTAATCAAGGAGGGTCAATATTCAAAGTGGGAGGAGCCGAAGTGTGGCGTAACACCGAGACCGGATACCTATCTGGCATGCCGAAGAAGGCTTCCGAAGAGTGGCCTTCCGAATGGTTCTATATTGACGACGTCGCTCTTCCTGGCCCGGTCCGAGTGGGCCTCCCCGAATTTTCAAGCGCTCCATTGAAGAAATGCCATAGCTGGCTTCCTCGGAGCCTCGAGGAGGAAGATAGCGCAGAAGTCAGTCAGTTGATGGGCAAGATTAAGATGCTCGTCCAGTCCAAATTGTCAATAATCGAGGTAATGGCGATCTCCATAGTGCGGGGGGTCCAGCCACTCCAATACAGAGGGCTTCCCATGTGGCACTATAATGGGGAAGATGACGCCTCACACTACGGTCGGAAGGGTCCGAAAACCCCCGCCGCTTTGGTCAAAATATTAGCCGAACTATACAAAGGGGAAAAGGAGGAGTTCACTCGTCTCCAATGTCGAGATGGATTTTCCATATATAATCCTCCTAGCTAGGTAAGCTCCAATCCCACCATTTTGCTCCTCTCCCTGAATCATTTTCGATGGACAGTAACCTATCCACTAGCTACAGGAATGGCGGAAGGCTAACGAGGGGATCCATAGCTCTGCTCCCCGGCCAGAGGGTCACAACCGGGACCTTGACCCCGGATTCGCAGAAGATCCGGACATATCTGTGGAGCTCAAGGATGGAGTATTCTATCAGACGAGTTACGATGGTATAGCAGTACCCATCATCGCCGATTACCTTGATCTTCTCCCTGCTTCACATGTGAGTAATTTAAAAGACACCTTCTTCGAAAGAGTTTCATTACTATGCCTCACCCACCACACTATTCTGTGTTCCAAAGGGGAGGCGCTCGATGCCACAATGTGCACCAGAAGCGTCTCTGAGGAGAACGGCACCCGCATCGAGCATATCTTCGAAGAGGAAGGCAAATGATAACACTGTAGAACCCTCGTCAAAGAGGTAAGGTTTTCTTTTCAAGAATACATCTTCTGATCGCCACATCAAATCATGATGCCATTCGCCGCATTCTATCAGAAAAAGTATCCGTCAGACTGTGTCCGGGGATCCGGCCGGACGTGCCTCCACTAGTCAGGTTCCGGACCCTGCCCTAAGGACGGGGGCTGACACGAGAGTGGCGCCGAATTGTCCTTCCACAGAGGATTCAGACGATATGTCCGTCATGAACTCTAAAGTGGAGAGCGCCATGAATCATCTTCGTCGGAGGGCCACTCTTCATGACCCCGGCTTTTCAAAGGAGACATTTGATGGCTTCAGCTCGGCCGATGCGTACATCCGAGCTGCTCGGGATGGGCTTGCCAAAGCCACATACCAACATCTGAAAGATATGCGGGTAAGTGTAGATTTAATAAGCATACACCAGTAGCCCCCGAGACTTAAAGCAGTTGATACAACTGATTTAAGGATCATTGTATAAACATGTGCTTACAGAGAAGAACAACCTCTTACCTTAGGAACTAGAAAAGTATCAGACCCAGCTAACTACTGCCAATGCCGAAGTGGAGAAATCCAAGGTGTCTCCTGGTAATGTTCCCCTCCATCGAGAAAACATAATGGTATACCAATAATGCTAACACGGTTGCTCACCTCTTAATAGGATCATTAGATCAACTGCAAGAGCAACTGAAAGCCGCTCAAGGTGGAGAACGAGAAGCCAAAAAACTGCTATCCGCGGGCGAGCATGTGCTAACAAAAGTCATGATGGAGAAAAACAAGCTCCAGGATTCCAATACCCAAATGGGCGAGGAACTGAAAGATGTACGGGCCCAGCTAGCTGACTCCGTAAAGGAGAATAAAAGGCTGTGAGGCGGCATATTCAGTATGTGGTCGAACTTACCTTTGAATAATTCGCAGATAGAGGGGACCGACAGAGTTATGTCTGCAGGTAAGCTGACCGGTCGTCCCGAAGAGGAGATGTCCAGATTCTCGAGCGTTCTTCTATAAGAGCTGTCGCAAGTGCACGAGCGGGCTCGGCAGGCGATGCGAAGTGTTTCCAAGGCCTTATGGCCATCCGGCTCCCCTCCGGGAAAGATGGAGGAGCTTATACAACTACTCAAGGGAGCGCAGCGGCGATTTAGATTGTGGAAGATATCAGCCTGCCGGGAAGGTGCACGAGAGGCATGGGCCATGGTGAAAACATGGTATACCAAGCTTGATCCGAATCATATGGCTCAGGTCGGACCTCTAGGGTCAGATGGAAAAGAAGTTCCTGTTAATTTGGTATATGACCAAGTAGAAGTAGCTGCCAAGTATTCCCAGCAGGATTGTAAGTTAGACAGCCTGCTGGACGGTATAGAGGAGGAAATTTTTGAGTCCTGGTGACTATGTACTTTCCTTGACATATGTAACTCTAGCTATATTGTAAAACGATTGTCATGGCAGACCTTTTCGCTTCGACCTCTGGCCCCGACGGTACAGAGTGTTTCTGAATACCTGAGCGGTAAAATAGACCGGGGTATGTGTGGAAACCAGGCGTAGGGGGCATAGTTTCTTGAACAGACAAGTTGTATCCAGCGAGTTATGTTATATTACATTATGATTGTAAGAAACATCTTTCAGAGAGAATAGTTCCATTAAGGGTTCCTTTCCCTGGGTGTGCAAGTGTTAAAATGTATGTCCGAACTGTGATTGGAAAACATCTTTAATCCACCGACCGAATATTCCCTTAAGAACGCTAGCTTCTGGCTTCATCCAGTCTAAGGTACACATCCGGATGACCCGGCAGTAACAATCGCAGAGGTGCTCCCTTTATGCCCTAGCCGAACTAACGGGAACATAGGGCATAAGCACAGGAGCCAGGCAACCCAGCTTGGCCAAAACTTAAGTCATATCGATGCATATAATGGCGAAGAAAAGGTACATATGGGAAAAACGCATATGTGATGAGCTTGATGCTCGGAAAATAAGAATAAGCTTCTATCTGGGAAGCCCCCAGGTATAATGGACGTACATGTTCGAGGATGTGTACATCACAGGTGCACGGTTTAGCCATGCGAAAGCTTTAAGGCTGAGAAAAAAAGGAAGAGTGAAAAGAGAGGAAAAAATAAAGGAAACAACAGGGAGAAGGAGACAAACAAATAGTTCGGCGCTAGGCATAGAATCTTCGAAGTCTGGCTGCGTTCCAGGGGTACGGCTCTAGGCGATTGTCTTATGCAGCACGCAGGTGGTACGTTCCTCCAGTGAGAACTTCTTCAATGATGAAGGGACCCTCCCACTTGGGTTTGAGTTCGTCCTTTTTCTTCTCCGGCAAGCGTAGAACGAGTTCGCCAACATTATAAGTCTTGGCCCGTACTTTTCTGCTTTGGTATCTATGGGCCTGTTGTTGATAAAATGCGGAATGGGCTTTTGCAACATCGCGCTCCTCCTCCAGGGCATCTAGGTTGTCCTGCCGATCAAGCTCGGTCTCTCTCTCTTCGTACATGAGCACTTGAGGTGAGTCATGAATAATATCGTAGGGCAACACAGCCTCCGTGCTGTACACCATAAAGAAAGGTGTAGATCTAGTAGTACGGTTGGGCGTAGTCCGCAGCCCCCAGAGTACGGAGTCAAGCTCCTCAACCCAGTGCTTGTCTGATTCTCTCGAAGACCGCGCTAGTCTGGGTTTGATGCCGCTCATAATATGACCATTGGTCCGTTCGACTTGGCCGTGTGTTTGCGGGTGATAGACAGAAGCATAATCGAGCTTAATGCCCAGATTAGCACACCAAGTTTTCACCTCATCGGCTGTGAAATTGGAGTCGTTATCGGTGATGATGCTATGTGGAACACCATAACTGTGCACCATGCCGGATATGAATTCTATCACTGGCCCTGCCTCGGCCGTTTTAACTGGTTTGGCCTCTATCCACTTAGTGAATTTATCCACCATGACCAGCATATACTTTCTCTTATGGCTTCCTCCTTTAAGGGGTCCGACCATATCGAGCCCCCAGACCGCGAAAGGCCAAGTGATGGGGATCGTTTGTAGACCGGTGGGGGGCATATAGCTTTGGTTGGCGAAGAGTTGGCATCCGACGCAACATTGGACAAGGTCCTGTGCATCTGCTCGGGATGTCAACCATTAAAAACCTGTACGGAAGGCCTTGCTAACAAGGGCCCGAGCTGCGGCGTGATGACCGCCGAGACCGGCATGAATTTCAGCCAAGAGTTGCCGCCCCTCTTCCTCGGAGATACATCTTTGAAGAACTCCGGTAGTGCTTTTCTTATAGACCTCTCCGTCGTGAACCTTGTAGGCCTTCGAACGCTAGACAATGGGCGAGCCTCATTCTGATCCTCCGTGAGTTCTCTCCTATTAAGCTAGGCCAAGAAGGGTTCGGTCCATGGGGCAATGACTGCCATGATGAGATGGGCCGACGGTGTTATTTCAGTGGCTGAGCCCCCAATGATATCGTTGTGTTTGGAATCTGGGGTTTTGTTCGGATCCGGATTGGTGTTGCCGCTCTCCCATTGCCATACCACGGATGGCTTAAAAAGCCTTTCCAAAAAATGTTAGGTGGGACGAGGTCGCGCTTAGCGCTGACTCGAGCAAGGACGTCCGCCGCTTGATTACTTTCTCGAGCCACGTGATGAAACTCGAGCCCCTCGAACCGAGCCGACATTTTTAGGACAGCGTTGCGGTAAGCCGCCATCTTCGGATCTTTGGCATCAAAATCTCCATTTATTTGAGATATTGCAAGGTTTGAGTCCCCGCGCACTTCCAGGCGTTGTATGCCCATGGAGACAGCCATCCGGAGACCATGTAATAAGGCCTCGTATTCGGTTGCGTTATTGGAGTCTGTGTATAATATTTGGAGCACGTACTGGACTACGTCTCCAGTGGGGGACGTTAAAACGACGCCCGCTCCTAATCCTGCCAGCATTTTGGAACCATCGAAATACATAACCTAGTTGGAATATGTGTCATACTCTTTAGGGAGTTCGGCCTCTGTCCATTCAGCGACGAAGTCTGCCAGTACTTGGGATTTGATGGCTTGACGCAGTTTGTATGTTATGTCGAATGGAAGGAGCTCAATGTCCCATTTGGCTATCCGGCCCGTAGCATCGCGGTTGTTTATTACGTCATTAACTGGTACTTCGGAAGCCACTGTGATAGAACATTCTTGGAAGTAGTGTCATAGCTTCCGGGATGCCATTAAGATAGTGTATGCTATCTTTTGGTAATGAGGGTACCGGGATTTTCATGGTGTGAGGATAGTGGATACGTAGTATACCGGCTTCGCTCTCACTCAACGACGAGCACGGCGCTCACCACCTGGTGTGTTGCCGATATGTATAATAACATGGGTTCACCAACATTCGGCGCGGCCAGGATTGGGTAGCTCGCAAGAAGGGTTTTTATTTCTTCTAGTCCGGCTATTGCTGCATCCATCCACTCGAAGTGATCGGTGTGTCGGAGGAGGCGATATAGTGGCAATGCCTTTTCTCCCAATCTGGAGATAAAGCGGCTTAGAGCTGCCATGCATCCTGTGAGTTTTTGGACCTGTTGAAGGTCCGTTGCCATAGCCAATTGTGACAAAGCTCAGATTTTGGCTGGATTTGCTTCAATTCCTCTATTGGAAATGATGAAGCCCAACAGCTTTCCAGTGGGGACGCCGAAAACACACTTTTCCGGATTGATCTTGATGTCATATGTATGGAGGTTGTCGAATGTGAGACATAAATCATTTATTAGTGAATCGACGTGTCTGGTTTTAATGAAGAAGTCGTCCACGTATGCTTCAACTATCTTGATGATCTGTTTCTCCAGGCATGTTTGAATCATGTGTTGGTAGGTGGCCCCGAAGTTTTTGAGCCCGAAGGGCATGGTGTTGAAGCAGAATGGCCCATATGGGGTAATGAATGCCGTTGCGGCTTGATCGGACTCCTTCATTTTGATTTGATGGTATTCCAAATATGCGTCAAGGAAGCACAGTGAGTCGTGTCCTACGGTGGCATCAATGATCTGGTCGATGCAGGGGAGGGGGAAGGGATCCTTAAGGCAGGCCTTATTGAGGTCTTTGAAATCGACGCCCAGGCGCCAGGATTTGTCCTTCTTTGGCACCATCACCAAGTTTACTAGCAAGTCCGGGTGTTTTATTTCTCTAATGAATCCAACCTCGATTACCTTGGCTAGCTCCTCCCCCATAGCTTGACGTTTGGGTTCCGAAAAGCGCCATAGTGTTTGCTTGACCGGTTTATATCCCTTCAATATATTGAGGCTGTGTTTGGCCCAATATGCGTGGGATTCCTGGCATATCCGAGGGGTGTCAGGTGAATATATGCCAGTTCTCGCCCAGAAACTCTCGTAGCGCGGTGTCAGACGTTGGGTCTAGTTGTGCCCTGATAGATGCTGTCTTCTTGGGGTCCGTTGGATGGACATGGAATTTGACTATTTCTTTTGCTGGTTTGAAGGACGTGGATTTGGGTCGTTTGTCCAGGATTACATCGTCCCTATCCACCATGGAGCGTAATGCGGTTAATTCTTCGGCCGCGAGGGCTTCAGATAATGCCTCAAGGGCCATGGATGCGGTTTTATTTTTGGCGCGGAGTGCTATGTCCAGATCATTGGTGAGAGTGATTATACCGTTGTGCCTGGGCATCTTGAGCTTCATATACCCATAGTGAGGTATAGCTTGGAAGCATGTAAAGCCTCTTGCCCCAATAGGGCGTGATATCCACTGTTGAAAGGAGCCACTTGGAAGGTTAATTCTTTGGTCCGGTAGTTCTCTGGTGTGTCGAATACCACGTCGAGCGTGATTTTTCCCGTGCATCGTGCCTCCCGACTGGGAATAATTCCTCAGAAGGTTGTGCTAATTTGCTCGATGCGGCTCCTGTCTATTTCCATTTTTCTAAGTGTATCCTTGTAAATGAGGTTTAGTCCGCTGCCACCGTCCATGAGGACCTTGGTGAGCCAAAAACCGTCCATGATCGGACTGAGGACCAAGGCGGCTGGTGGCTGGACTGTCCTGAATTTTGGTTCATCATCGGCATTGAAAGTTATGGCCGTGTCGTTCCAAGGGTTTGTTGCTACGATTTGGTAGACTTCGACGAGGTCGCGGAGTGCCCTTTTGCGCTTACAGTTTGAAGCGAAAGTCTCGAAGACCATCAATACTCTGAGGTCGTCGTCTTCTGGGGGATATTGCTCTGGGTTGTTTTTGGTGAGGATATCCTCGCCGCTCTTGGCCACCTGCCGGAGTATCCAACATGCTCCATGGTTGTGGGTTGATATAGTATCCAGTGTTGCGTGTAACTTGTATGGTCCATCGAGCCATCCCTCCAGAACGGTTCTGTGTCCCGTAACGGGCTTATATTTCTTTACCATTGGGCCGGGCATGCCAGGAGGGTGCGTCCTTTTCACCTGAACGAGGGGTTGGGTGGAAACCGGCGGTTCCCAGTGAGCTGCCTGAGTTTTCCAGGCGCTTTCCATTGTGCAGTACTTGTATACTATGGTTGCCAAGTCCGTGAAGTGTGATATGTGATGACGGTTGATGGCGTTGAGGATTCCTTCGTCCATGCAATTGTTGTGGAACGCTGAGATTGCGTCTTCGTCGCGCCAATCTTCAATCTTATCTTTGACAAGGAGGAATCTGGCCCATAAGTGGTGGACTGTTTCCTGAGTTTGCTGTCGTATGCCCGTGACAGCGCTTGTATCTGGGTGGGTGGGTTGTTTGAAATCCGAACCCTGACCCAATTTATCCAGAGTTTTAAGAACTTCCGAACTTAGTAGTTCGGGCTCTGGGATGTCAACTGATTTTTTGGGCTTGTTGTCCGATTCTATGTTCGGAGGACAAGGCATGTCTTTCTGCAGGTAGGTGTCTGGCTCTTCATGCTCGGAGATTCAAACGTAGTTCGTCCTCAATATAGAGGAACAATTGTTGTCTTGCTCCTCTACTACCGCTATTTGATGGGTGATCGGCTGAGTTTTAATTTCTCTCTGGTCGGGTTTAAGCCCAATCCGATAGTCTGTGGCGACCCCCAGGGCAGTGATGCAATCTAGGAGCTCGTTTAAAGACGACAGCTCTGCCGGATCCATCTTCTTAGAGTATTTGGAGTCAACATGGAGGGGATTTTCGATGACCCAAGAAGTCATCGTCAGCTTAACGGCCGAACGGGCGGTCATGATGAAGCCGCCCAGCCGGAGGGTTTGGCCTGGGGCCAGTGCTCCTCCGGAGGTGATGTTGTCCTTGAGAACAAGGCGAGTCATAGATCCTATCTTTTGACATCACAGCAAAACTCTCAATGGAAGCACCGATGTCGATGTCGAAACCAGCGGATCTCGGGTAGGGGGTCCCGAACTGTGCGTCTAAGGTCGATGATAACAGGAGACAGGGGACACAATGTTTTCCCAGGTTCAGGCCCTCTCTATGGAGGTAATACCCTACTTCCTTCTTGATTGATCTTGATGAATATGAGTATTACAAGAGTTGATCTATCATGAGATCGTAATGGCTAAACCCTAAAAGTCTAGCCTGTCTGACTAAGATTATGAGGATATCTGTCTACAAACCTAGCCCTCCGGTTTATATAGACACTGAAGGGATCTAGGGTTACATAAGGTCGGTTACAGAGAAAGGAATCTTCATATTTGGTCGCCAAGCTTGCCTTCCACGCCAAGGAGAGTCCCACCAGGACATGGGTAGAGTCTTCTTCGGTCTTTGTATCTTCACAGCCCATTAGTCTGGCCCATGTCTAATAGGCCGGACACCCGAGGACCCCTTAGTCCAGGACTCCCTCACCCTCCCTTGCACTGCACAAATCAATCAAGCAGCACATCAATCAAGAAACCTGCACCTTGCTCAATCAGTCGAATGGACGAGGTGTATTTGAACCTCATACACTGGAGGCTTCAAGGGGCAGAGGCACAAGGGGGCAGTGGAGCAAGGTGAGGTCCATAGAGACCATAGAGAGCTCCACCGTCGGGTCATGTTCCGTCGGCATGATCTTGCCATCCTCGTGCACAATCATCTCTCGCTTTAGGGCCAGGACATTACAAAGTTTTACCATCACATATTCATACTACTTCAAGATGCATTAAATTAACACATGCAAGTATCAAAAGGAAAGTCACGGCATGCATGCGTTGTAATTAATGCATCGGTAAACGCAAATTATTGAAATATATCAAGTGCACTGCTTTGATGTGTCTCGTCAACTTGTACAACAAGGAGAAGTTTGATTACAACCCCCTCTCCCTCGCCCATGAGCATGGTGGCTCATAGGACTAGAAGAAGCTTTCGCTACACGCTCTCCCTCCCGCACGCGGTGGACATGTAGCAGTTCATTCAGTGTTAGATGGCCAGAAGCATACTAGTAGTACTCCACTGTAGTTGTACCATCATTGTTCGACTTCCCGAAGAGGCGAAGAGCCAAGCGCAACCCGGACACTCGTGTGGCAGTTTCATGTGTAGGGGAGGTAGTATAGTGACATAGTATAGTATAGCGTGTATCGTGCCTCTAGGCTTAAAATCATTGGAGTCGGCTTCATGCTATGAGGCCGTCTCAAAGCATTTTTTGATTAAAATAAACTTCTGGCCCTACCTGTCATCCTGGTGATTGTAGTTTGTACGCTCATCTAGTCAAGATAGGAATATATATTTTAATTTGTGGTGGGGTAAATGTTAGAGGTTGCAGCGAATATATTGTACACTGCGGGTCTTTTAGCCTAGTTTAGAGCCTAGCATGTGGGGCCAGTGCTATGTTGTGTCGCGTCAACTCGTACAACGAGGAGAAGCTTGATTTTACCACTACACGCCCTCTCCCTCGCCCATGCGCGCGGTAGCTCGCAGATGAGGACATGCTTTTGCTTACTACAACAAGCTATACCCCCGCACGTGGTGGACGGACATGCAGCAGTTGATTCGATACTGTAGAAGTAGTAACATCATTGTTCGTCTTCTCGAAGAGGCGAAGAGCCAAGCACAACCCTAACGTGGCAGTTGCGAACGCTCGCGTGGCAGTCTTTGTGTACGGGTGGGGCGTGGTGCAAAGCCTTGGAGCATGCATATAACCAGGCTCTTGCATGAGACAAAATTTCCATGTAAGTAGGCTATAAGCCCACTATTATACTTGCTCTTAATAATATAGCCCTATAAACAGGAAAGGAGGGACTACTCCCTCCGTTCCTAAATACTCCCTCTATTTTTATTTACTCCTCGTATTAGCTTTGGTAAAAGTCAAGCTTTATAAACTTTGACCAAGTTTATAAAAAAATATTAACATAAGAAATAACAAATTAATACAATTAGATTTATTATTGAATGTACATTCACATCATATATATTTGTTATGATATATGTTTATATTATTTTTTATAAACTTGGTCAACCTTTATGAAAATTTGACTTCAGTCAACTCTAATATGCAGAGTAAATAAAAACGGAGGGAGTATTTGCCTTTCTAGAGATTTCAACAAGTGACTATACCCTAAATGAGTACATACAGAGCAAAATTAGTGAATCTACACCGTAAATAAATACGTAGTTCTCTCATTTTCCTCTCCACCTTGGTCATGGTGCACAATATTGAGTATACTACTACTGACTAGTCACTTTCTGACATGCATTTACGTTGATACAACTTGAATGCCAATGAGGCAGAGGGTAGAGGTTCCCAAAATGTTGAACGGTCAATGATGCCTCCGCTTTCAATTAGCATGCAGAGGTAGGAGTAAGTTATTGGAGAAGCAGAATGGTGCCACCATGATGTGAATGCAACATAGTTTGGACTCTCATATAAAGGCGCCCCACCACTCCAATCCATCTACTCCTAGTCTCTACGCAACACCGCCCACTCCAATCCAAGACCAAGACCAAGTGACCAGAAGCCACAAGCACCCATGGCGTCGATGGACGCGAGCAGCAGTCGGTTGGGCCGGATCGTCCAAGAGGCTAGCCCGCGGCCCCGGATTGCACAATGTTTCCATATGGTGCTGGCTACTGTCGGCGTCATAGCCCTCGTCGACGCCAACTTCGCCTCTTGCATGTGCCAGATGATGGTCGACTCCATCTGCAAGTTCACCAACATCAAGAAGCGCGCAGATGACCTTGTCGTACTGCTCCAACCCGCGGGCCCATGCTCCTCGTTGCCTGCCACCCTCATCGGCCTCCAAGGTGATGAACTCTTTGAAGCACTGGTGGCCCTGCAGCTGTCGGAGGTCGCGACGAAGAATGTGCACCTCGAGGCCGCGCTCGCCACGCAGCGCCTTGACATGCAAGAAACCGCCAACCTGCACATCCACGTCTACGAGGAAATTGTCTACATAGGCCACTACAAGGCCAGCGAGGACAAAAAGACATTGGTCTTCTTCTAGTGGCTGGAATCTTTGGACACCATTGTTCAGAAGCACGTCGACCTGGCCACGAAAGCCGTTGCTACTTAGCCGCCATTCGATGGGCCAGTGCCCTGAGTCGAGGAGGTGGACATCGTCGATGGATGCATCTTTCTTCTTGCCTCCTGTAACTACCACTGCATCGCCTTGTGGCCTTAATGTTTTATTAGTGTATGGCATTTTTATTCCAGTCGTAACATTTTAACTTTGAGGTGGGGCCGTGGTTGAGCAAACCAACCATCGACAAATCCCCACCCCGCCCACCGCGTGTCGGCTGAGTTAGAATTAGAAGAGAGAAATGAGGGAGAAGATCTAGGTGTAGCACGGACGCTGTTGTCAGATGGGACTCGTGTTGGTAGAATAGGAGTACTAAGTACGCATACCTCTTTTTTAAGGAAAAAGTAGTTGTACGTCTAGTACCACTCGCTGCGTGTGTGCGACCTATACCTATCATCACTTAAGGTCTCGTTTTTTAACCACAGCTACGCTTCATAGTACATATTTTTTCATGCATTTATCCTCCTATATGTACTCCTAGGCTATTTCCACGTGCTCCCTTTCGCCGACATGTGGGACATTGAGCATCTGGGTCGTAGTGCATGCATGATTCGGAGCATATGCAACCATGCTGGCGTACTTTACATTTTAGACGTCATGAATTACATGCAAACCCCCTGTAGAAGAATAAATAAATAAATGAATTACTACATGCAAACCAAATTATTTTCATAGAAACTAAAGCACCTTCATTAAATTTGGGACCTACACATTAATAAAAAATGATCGGACCTAAACCAGTCTAAGGGCCTCTTTGATTCGCAGGATATTGAAAACACAGGAATGGGGAAAGTATGATGGCGATGAAACGAGCAGAGGCGGAAGAGGAGTAGTACTATACATGCTACCAACTGGATTGTAGGACATTATTTTTTATGGCCATATGAGCACATTGTTTTCTATGGTCTATCGCCGGCTGGTTCACTGGGTTGCCGTGGTTCGCACTCCTCCGACGGGAGTAGTAGTACTAGTATATACACTATATATACCGCATGATTCTTTGCTCCTTCTTACGTACTTCGCCGACATGTGGGAGTGCCAGCATCCGGGTCGACATGTCATGCACCATATTAGAGTCGGGAATGGAAGGGGGGTATCACCCCGGTCGTAGCGCTAGTAATTCATGACTATAGTGAGTAGTCATATCACAAGACCCCGTCTTTCCAGCAGTAACGCACCGTTAAATCGCACAACAGTACCTTTCCAGCAGTAAGTTGAATCCGCTACTCCCTCACCCTCCTCGCCTCTCTGTCAAACCGCCTACGCGAAAACTGTCGTGCGTATTGCCCGGGAAAATCCCCTTCCTCAACTTTTAAATACTCATAGTATAATTTTGTATCGATGAATTGCGCCATGGAGAAGAAAACCAAAAGAAAAATGTGGTACATGTAAAAAAAATACAGTTCAAGCTCTAGCTAGTGATTCGGAATGTAAACCATGCATGTGTTTATACATATAGGTTACTTCAAAGTACTGAGTCCATTAATGCAATGTGGTCAAACTATACCATCGATACCTCAAAGCCAAAATAGTCCGAGCTTGTTCTTTCTATATAAATACTAGTACTATATGTATATTCACCCGTGAGGTTGTTCAATGAATGGAGGGCCGGGGAGCACAAGTGAACAATACTACTACTAGTAAGTAGGAGTCGTACAGTTAGTCACATTAAATAGAGAGTTTCTTTTCTTTAATGCCACGTACACAAATTGAAACGCTTGTTGTGGAGAGAAAAAGATAATCACTCCACTGTATATATAGGCAGGGGCCTGAGCGCTTGCTTTACTAGGGTTGCTCTCTTCATTCTCTCCTCCTCTACAGATCTAAACAAGACAGCGGTAGCGACATTTTCTCTATGCTCACCGCTGGTCATAGATCCGGACGGAACCCTTCGGCCAGTGTGTGTAGAGGACTAGGTGCATTGTTCATGCGGTCATCGGCGGCAAGGGAGGAAACCCACAGCTGTCGATGGGTCCCGATCCTCTGCCCGCGTCGTTCTCTCCGACACTTCGCCGGCTCGGGAGGTCCTCCGACCCTTCTTCCTCCCTGTCGTATTGTGCGCAGATCCGATGTGCCGCCGCAAACACCCCGACGACCCTCGGGTATAAGTTCTTCAAAAGCAGCCTTGCCCTACTGCCCCAGCTCCCCACGTGTCTGCATGTGCACCTTTTTCTACTTCCATCAGCTCTGCCAAAGCCACCTAAATTTTTAGTATTATTGGAGGTAAAGCTACTTCATGTAGTCAAATCTAGGACTTTGTTCAAACCACAAAGAAAGGGGGGAAGTCGTAGCATGAATCTAGGACTTGATTCAAAGAGGAAATAACAGGGGGAAAGTAGTAGAGACTGGATACCCAACCGGTCTCTTGGTTGAAAAGGGAAATAAAGGGAAAAGGCAGTACAAACTGGATAAGGAATAGATCTATTATTGGTTGAAAAAATGATAGAAAGAGGTGGCTCGTGGACAATTCAATAGAGTATGTCCAGGATTAGATTTGCTGCCCTCACATAGCAAAAGGTCTCCAGCATTAGATTTGCTGCCCTCATAGTGTATGAACAGACTCGACATCACCACCTTATACCTCCTTGTAGGTACATTGTGCTGATGTGTCCATTGTCACATGTCCTTATACCAACTTTTTGTTGTTGTTAATGTAAGGGCACATGTAAAATGAAGCGATCACACTGTTACCTTAAGGACATGTCTAACCGGTGTTATTGTTAATCTAATGCCTCCAGTGATATGAAGCAGTTAAACTGTGTTACAAATGGTACTCCTACTGTTTTCCCCAGTATGATAAGTAAGTTGCTTCTTTACGCTGCTGAGTGTCCTAGTGTCCCCACGGTCCCATTCTTTAGCCGTTGTTGATCTAATGTATCTGGTAAACAAGCAATGCCACCATTAAAGTAATCCCATATTTGACGAATGTCATTGTTGACTGTAATGCTTCCGGTAACATGAAGCATTGCTGACGTTTTAAAACCTCTACTGTCCTTGCGTGATTGCCATGAACATAATCAAGATGCTTCTTTTCATTTCATGTATGTTTTGTATCTTGTTATTGACCATCAACTGTTTTCTTTCTATCTTTTTGTGCAGATAGGGATATCCATTTCACCTTGTTGCTATAGTGACCTACACAAAACACTTTTTTGGAATGAGTGTCTTGTGCAGTTCAACTAAAATGTCACATGGGAAACATCTCTCAATTTTGGTGGAACTGCACAAAATGGTGATTGGAGCTTCCAAAATCTCCGTCAAATTCTACTGGTAATCTCGTGCAACATTTTATTAGCCTTTGGAAGATGATCCACCACTGTCACCACAATGGCACTTTATTTTAGTGGAACTGCACAAAACGATAAGCAAATTATAGTTGCACCTTACATGAGCAGGACAACCAACCTTAATGTTGCTTAATTTTAGTGCAACTACTAAAGAAGAACCTAACACCTCACGAGAGCAAGTACTTCTTGCTAGCTTAATGATGCAATCTTTGCTTCATTTAAGGTGAACTGCATAAAAGCCGCATGAATTGAATCATCGAGTGGAGCTGCAGGTTGCCTTCAACTAGTGCCACTATTATAGTAATCATGTTCTTTCTTATCTAGGCAAATAGGAATACTCAACTACAGATGTTGTGATGGTCAAGAGCATTCACCAAGTTCTTGGGTTGTATGACACGGCTAGCCAAGATGGATTTAATCCCGATATTCACTTTATCAAAAGGCTCTAATGGGTTGGTTCTGAATCTTGCAAGCTGGGAATCAATGAGATGTGTGGGCATCTTTGTTGTACTTATTATTTGAATGTTATTTGTTGGTTCTGAATCTTACAAGTTGGGAATCAATGAGATGTGTAGGCATTTTTGTTCTACTTATTATTTGAATCTTATTTGTTGGTTCTGAATCTTGCAAGCTGGGAAACATGACATGATGATGCAGAGGACAACAACCATAACAAACAGTTCAAACTTGATAGTATTATCTTTGTGAAAGTGCGACAAATGTGTTGATCGTGTGCGTCCTAAGAATAATAATTCTAATTGTTGTGCATGTTGATCTCGTGGCACTGATAGAACGAGCCAATGCATTGCTTGTGTTAAGAATAAATTTTAATTAAATTTAAGTAAAGTGACCACTAACACTTGTTATTACAGTACCAATATAGACCCGCTCATGAACCAACGTGTGGCCGGAATAGGTTTCTTAGGAGGCATTTGAATGCGCCGAGGGTGCATGTTCTGCCGGGCGCGCAGCGGGCGAGGGAGGGGTAGTAACTGTTGTCGCCTGTACACACTCAGTTTACTATTGAATCCAGTTCCCCAAGAGATGAAAAATGAACTGCTGCTGCCACCTACCCACTCATTCACTTGAAGAGACTCCAATGGCGATCCGAGGGGTGAGCTTGCTGGATATGGACTTCAGCAAGGAGTTCACCTTTGGGTTTGCCATTCAGTCCCATGGCTGCACCAAGTTGAATGTGATGTACACCAACGATCCAGACTCGGTGAAGCTCTATCTCACTGAGTTCAAGTAGTACCTACAGGACGAGAAAGAACAAGGTCGCAAGACTAGACCTTGTGCCTATCCATTTGTCTCCTGACAGGGACTAGCGGATCGCCGTCGCCCAGATATGCGTGTAGGACGAGGTTCTCGTCTACCACTTCTGTAGGGCCATCAGAGGTTCTGGAGCATTCGCCCGTTTCATCGGCAGCGCCGACTACACCTTCATTACATTGGAGAGAACAAAGAACGCGGCGATTCGGCCATCTGGTGCAACAAGCTTGTCGACATCCAGAAGCAATACAAGATCATCGGCAACGGGCAGGAGAAGGACTCCGTGGTTGACCTCGCCAAGACCATCATCGACCCCTGCTATGCCAACATGAAAGAAGACAATGATACCAAGGACCTGATCACATGGAAGGTACCTCTGAATCTAGCCTACATAACCTACGCAGCCAAGGATGCATACGCATGCTACGACATGTACATGTGGATCTTGGACATGAGGGCGTGTCTGCTTCCCGTAACCGACGAGTACACGGACAGCCACAACGACATGATCAAGCATGCAAGGAAGGTCTAGATGATGTACTTTATCTGCTTACGCACCTTTCTCATATGAGTGTTTCATGCATTAACCTATGTGTCCTAATATATTTCGTCTAAGAACCCATTAACCTATTTGCTTTTTTAGTGGTTATTTGCTTATGTATGTAACTAGTTCACTGGGCTGCCGTGCTTTGAATCTCCTTCCTCCCAACATATTACCCTTCTCAGGTGGACCTAGTAGGTCTCGTACATAGACATCTGGGACCAACCACCTATCCATTTATATTTCTTTATTTTGTTCAATCTTTCGTCCTCTTCCTATACAGTGACTAGCAGCGCTGCTGGGCACGCCTCGGTGACCCATCATAGCCTATGGCATGGGCCAGACCATCCCTCTACTCCCCCACATTGTCCGATGGCGGCAGCTCCACCGGCCCACCCTGCACCTGAACAAGTCAACCCTCATACTCCGATCCACCTGAGTCTTCCCCCTCTCCGGTTAGTTTGGTCCGAGGTCTCGACGTCGTCCTCCGCCTTGGTGCTCTCGCCACGGCACCGCCGTCTGTTGCTACTTCTTGAGCTTGCATTGGTTTTTCCCTTGAAGAGGAAGGGGTGATGCAGCAAAGTAGAGATAAGTATTTCCTTCCTCAGTTTGAGAACCAAGGTATCAATCCAGCAGGAGACAACGAACAAGTCACCGAATACCTGCACAAACAAACAAACAACTTGCACCCAACGCGATAAAGGGGATGTCAATCCCTTCACGGTTACTTGCAAAAGTGAGATCTGATAGAGATAGATAAACGGTAAAGTAAATATTTTTGGTTTATAGATCGGAAAGTAAAAGATTGCAAAAGGTGTAAATCAGAAACTAAAATTATAGATCGGAAACTGAAAGTGCTAGTTATCGACTAGAGGGGGATGAATAGGCGATTTTTATGGAAGTCTTCAATACATGGGGGTTTTGAAGACAAACAATAGAAATGAACCTATTAACGTGCAGCGGAAGGTAGACGACACTAGACAAGCCATAGTCAAGTAAGAAATGAAGTGAAAGTACGAAGACAATCAACAGCTAGGTAGTATGGATCAAGATGGAAGATAGTATGAAGCCAGACAACAATAGTCTTCACCCAGTGAAGTCAATCATATAATACAAGCAGACAATGACTTCACGAAGACAAAATGTAAGTAAGGAGAGAGGTAAGGATAGAACCAGTTGCTTGGTGAGGACAGGTATTTGTTCGACCAGTTCCAGTTGCTGTGACAATTGTACGTCTGGTTAGGGAGGTTGAGATTCAACTCAGAAGACCGCATCTTCACCTTATTCCCCTTGAGCTAAGGACACATAGTCCTTGCCCAATCACTCTGGTAAGTCTTCAAATTAGAATTCCAAACCTTCACAGACTTCGTTCACCGGCGATCCACAATGACTCTTGGATGCTCAGAACGCGATGCCTAACCAGCTGGAGGATTCACTGTCCTCAAGTGTAATAAGTCTTCAGATCATGCAGACTGAAAGACTTCAGTGATGCCTAACACTATTTGGCTCTAGGTGTTTAGGGCTTTGTCCTTGCAAGGATTTCTCTCTCAAAAGCTTTGGAGGTGGGTTGCTCTCAAACGACAAAAGCCGTGCACTAACTCTGAGCAGCCACCAATTTATGGTGTAGGGGGTGGGCTATTTATAGCCACGAGGCAACCCGACCTGATTTGTCCGAAATGACCCTGGGACACTAAGGAACTGACACGTGTCTAACGGTCAGATTTCAAACACACGTTGGAGCTTGACTTGGGCTACAAGTAAAGATGACTTATCCAGCTCTAGATAAGATTTGCTCTCATTGCCTTTGCTCGAAGACATAGGATTTGGTTGAGCATCACTTCAGTCACTCTGACTTTATTCACTTGGACCCCACTTAATAGTACGGTGGTTCCTATGACTCAACAAAGAAGAAAAGGAAACTACGAAACAACTGTCTTCGCAATCCATAGTCTTCATACGATCTCTTCTCATGTCATAGTCTTCAATGTGAAACTCTTCACAGACCACTATTGTCTTCAATGTCTTCACACATTTTTAGGGGTCATCTCTGGTAGGTAAACCAAATCAATGAGGGACTACTACCCATGTTATCCTGCAATTCTCACAAACACATTAGTCCCTCAACCAGGTTTGTCGTCAATACTCCAAAACAAGCTAGGGGTGGCACTAGATGCACTTACAATCTCCCCCTCTTTGGCGATTGATGACAAACTGGTTGAAGTTTTCAACGGGGATAAAAGTATGTGAAATTGTAAGGATAATGTATTGTCTTCATAAGTAGCAGAAGGCTCCCCCTAAAGATGTGCATATAAATAGCTTGCGTTTGAATGCAAATGCGCATGGAAGGTTTTACTTGTGGAGATCCTCTTTAACTTATGAAGATAACTCATCATGCATGAACGAATATAATGAAGATAATGACATGCACAATGAAAAATGGACGTCTGCGGAATGACTTTGTGAGGAATTTATCATTGCACAACATAGTTAACAGAAAAAGCTAGCAGACGACCATCAAGTTTAACTGTTACAACTCAAAGGACCAAAGTATCAAAAGAGAGAGTTGTAAACACTTGGCAATAAGTATAACAACCACCCAATAATGACCCGCTTGAAGACTATCAACTCAAATGCTTCTCCCCATTTTGTCAATAAGGAACAAAAAGGTTTGAAGACATAGAGCTCTATTCGTTCCCATGAGCAGGTGAAGTTTCAAGGTCGACGTCATAGTCCGGTGGTGCAGAAGAACTTGGTGCAGTGTTGATTCGAGGCGAAGTTGTAGTTGGTGAAGTAGCATCATCTTTGTCATCGACGACTCTGGCATCGACAATTGCCGCTGAGGAGGAGTACTCAGAGTCTTCGAGTGAGGGAGTCCGATGCAAGAGATTGTTCCTAGTAGGAGTGGAATCAAATTTGAATCGCTCTGTGAAGCCATCATGTTGAAGATCATTTTCAGAGCTTACCAATGTCAGACTCTTCCATGACCGCCGACAGGTTTCATGTGTGACAAAGGCATACTTGGTGGTTAGATTGCGAATTCGATTAACATCCACCAAGACGCTCTGCATCTGACGCTTGAGCCAGTCATGATGCTTGTCCTGTTTCTGATGCAATGCCACGAGAAGCTCTCGGTCATTGAGAGCGCGAGAGAGCTTCCGAGGCCTTTAAGCCATGGTGCTTTCAGTGGCTTTAGTGTTTGCATGACGAGGTGCATGAGTGTTACCAGCCAAGGGATAAACACGAGTGGCAGCAAGAACTCCTTCAATGGGTTGAGTGAAGCTTTGGTGATCTGCATTGTGAAGATATATAGACTCCTTGGCAGGTTCTGGGTAGATGGCTTCTACAGACATATCAACCTTGGGAAAGAAGATAAGGTGGTTGCGCGCAGAGGGCTGATAGTTGATAGTAGAGTGAAGCTTAATGAGGTGCATTACCCATGGAGCATAAAATTCCAGACCAAACAAATCAGAGCCAGATGCAGCAAGTTGCCTGATGAAGAAATCCTGAGCATTGAAGCTGATGCCATTTAAGAGATAGAAAACCAATGTCTTCATGGCTCCTTCAAGCTTCGCTGTAGTAGAATGTCCTTTGACAGGCCAGAGAGTTCGCCTTGCGATATGATAGATGGTTTGAGGCAGATACTCCAGGTCGTCAACAAAGAATTCCTTTGGATATTCAGCATCTTGTGGCAGTGGCTTCATCATACTCAACATTTGGCTCATGTTCGGCTCAGGCTTCTGGAATATTCTCTCCAAAGCATACCTGTGTAGCTGACAACCAGGTTCATAGTATTCACCTGGAGTGGGCAGGGCAGTAAGCTCAATTTTATCTTGGGCTTTGGAGTGAAGAGTGGCATAGAATTGTAGCCGCGAATGTGAAGAGTGGCATAGAATTGTAGCAGAAGCTCCTCATTCCAATTTTCTTTGTTGGTCACAAACTACAGAAGACCAGCATCTTTGAAGCAGTCTAGTTCTTCTTCCATGTAGGGCAGGCTAGAGATGGCTTTGCAGTCTAGACGCATATGAGGAAAAATGCTCCCTTGATTGTATAAGACACAAGAATAATAACTGTGTTGTTGATAGCTCCAGAACCGATCTGATGAACTCCTTGGCTGCGAATATGGGTTCTTGGCACTATCAAAGAAGGTGGTGTGTGCTTTGAAGCCATTCACATTGAATGATCCTAGCGAAGTCGCAGTACCTGGAAACCTTCACAGCCTGGGCTTTGGCTTCTAGACCTGAGGCTTGTGCTCCAGATGATAGGCAAACTGTGGTCCGGGAGCAGGCGGAGGAACTAGAATGGGCCAACAAACGGTGACAAGCTGACCACGATTGTATGATTGCTCAATGGTGTGAGGTCTTGGAGGTGGTACAGGAGCAGAGGCATTGACTTCAAGCTGCAGATTTTCTTCAGGTGCAACATTGGCTTTAGGCACCGTATTCACTTCAGGTGCCACATTAGCTTCATCCATGACAACGTCATTGGCTTTAGTAGTGTTGTGGGTGGCCGCCTCAGTGTTTTCAACCTCCACTTGAGTAGCTGGAGGGTCGGGCACAAACTCGTTCTCCTCGAGAACAACTTCTGGGTTGATAGGGGGTGTGGCAACACGCTCTTCTTCTTGATGGGGTTCTTCTTGGTCATCGGCTGATGCAGCTGGAATGTCTTCAGCAGCTTTGGCTTCAGACTCAGAGACGTTCATAGTTGGAGTGGCGTCAGGAAACACTTGTCGTGCCATTGAGTTGTTTTGCACTTCTCCTTCTGGAACACTCGGCATGGCGACATGTGGCCTAGGGCCTTTGCTAAGCCTGCGCAATGCAGGCGACGCCTTTGGAGATGGGGTGGTCTTCACCATGTAATTGTCATCATCAAGTACCAGAGTGGTAACTTGAGGAGGGGGGGTACTGGGTGTGTCTTGGCTTGGTGTGTCTTGGGTGTGATCAGCCCACGATACATCCTGAGCAATTGGCGTCAATGGACGACCAATGCTGAGAAGTTCGCTATTCGTGAAAATAGGCGATGATACTGGTTGGCGCTCGATCTGAGGAAGGACTTCATCATCATCTACATTGTCATGATGACCAATGTCTTCAGCTGTGATGGGATCAGCAGCTGGAATGTCTTCATCTTCAAGAGCCTCTATGGAAGCAGGCTCATGAAGTACTAGCTGACGTTCTTGGTTGTTGGATGCAGGACGAACAACTGAGATGGGTTCGACAAGGAGGGGCTCTGTGGGAGCAGCCCGATCCTTTTTCGAGGACTTTGTCTTCCACTTCTTGGGCTGTGGGGTATCATCAGTGGCATTTTTGTTCTTGCTCTTTCTAGCTTCGGCCTCAGCTGCCCTTGTCTTCTTCAGTTTTGAAGCAGCTGTGGGGACCTCAGGCTTCGAGCCTGCCATGCTGGCAGGGAAGACAATGCTAGGTGCTTCCTGCCTTACTTCTTTAGTGCACCCTACAGCAGACTTCTTCTTCTTCTTGGCAGCCATTCCGGGGTCGATGCCAGGGCGCCCCAATGACTTGCGCTTCTCAGCCTCATTGTGCGCTTGCACACTCTTCTCAGCAAAGTATTTCATTCTCTCTCTGGAACCTTTAGCTTCCTCGTGTTTCTGGTGAAACTACTCCTTGAGCTCATGTAGCAACTGCTTGAAGCTTTGAACATCCGCCATGCTGAGATTGGCCATGTTCCTCTTGAACTGAGCTTTCTCATGATCAATCTTGTTCTTCAGTTCAACTATCTTCTGAGCCAGAGCCAGCTCAGTAGCAATGGCATTGTGGAAAGAAACACTGATGCCAATTGGAAGCTCAAGGTCATCGATGTTGATGCTGGGGTTTTCAAACCATTCATCAATGAAGTTGTTCAAGATATCCACATCAAAAAAGGGCAGATCATTGAAGATCTCCGCCACCTCCTTGGTCTTTATGAGCATCTCAAGAGCATCATCACCAAGATCATCGTCGCGGGACAGATCAATGGTTGCTTCTTCATTTCGCAAGATATCAGCTTGGGTCAGTTCTTGCCCAGAGGGCTGGATGAGCTTCATCTGCTTTGAAGACTTCTCGGTCTTCTTGGAGATGTGAGAAAGATCTTCAGACTGCACACTTGCTTCAGGTGGTGCAGTGGCCAGTGGCTTCACATGCGAAGCTTTAGGTGCATCAGAGAGTTTTGAAGCCTTTGGTTTCTTCTGCTTTTGTTTCTTAGGTGGAGCTGGCGCTTCATCAGTGTCAGTGTCATTATCAGAGTGCTCCATGGCTGCCCCCTGAACAACAATGTGAGTGAGGAGACCGTCGAGATTGTAGAAAGGCCCGATGATATCGGGTTCAGCATCACGAGTGCCATCAGCCCGAGGAGCAGATGGACCGGGGTTAAAGTCGAGTCCAAGGTCCTTCTTGTTCTTCTTGGCAGACTCTTTGGCAAAATGGAAGTTGCGATTGAAGAGATTGTCTTCACGACACCATAGCAGACTGGATGGGTTGGCATTTTCAGGTTGTGGTCCTCAGACCATGCAGGATAGAAACCTTGAGCTGTGGCTTCGGACTTGGACTTGGGCTGAAGACCTTTGTATACAATATCTCCCCAGGGGCCCTTGATGGCATTCTTTTCAGCATATTCGGGAGTGGCAAATTTTTACTTGAACAATTCCTCTGCCCAATATCTTCGAAAACCATTGGATTCGATTTTTGCGTTCCCCATGGGTCTCTTCAGGATCTGACTTGTATAGTTCAAAGAGATCTGGTCCTTGGCTGTGTCCCCACGGTGCTATCTGCCGCCCTTTCTTGCTGACTTTTCTGTCGCCATGAAGTTCATACTAAATGGCTTCATAACTTGCAAAGGCTTCCGTCTGCTGGTCAGACAGGAACTGGCTTCGGAAGAATTGATATGACATTGTAAGAACTCTACAAATGAATGCAGACTATGAGAACCAAGGGATTCTCCCACGGACATGTATGATGACCCACAAGTATAGGGGATCTATCGTAGTCCTTTCGATAAGTAAGAGTGTCGAACCCAACGAGGAGCAGAAGGAAATAATAAGCGGTTTCCTGCAAGGTATTCTCTGCAAGTACTGAAATAACTGGTAACAGATAGTTTTGTGATATGATAATTTGTAATGAGCAACAAGTGACAAAAGTAAATAAAGTTCAGCAAGGTGGCTCAATCCTTTTTGTAGCAAAGGACAAGCCTGGACAAACTCTTATATAGAGAAAAGCGCTCCCGAGGACACATGGGAATATAGTCAAGCTAGTTTTCATCACGTTCATATGATTCACATTCGGTACTTTGATAATTTGGTATGTGGGTGGACCGGTTCTTGGGTACTGTCCTTGGACAAGCATCCCACTTATGATTAACCTCTATTGCAAGCATCCGCAACTACAACAAAACTATTAAGGTAAACCTAACCATAGCATGAAACATATGGATCCAAATCAGCCCCTTACGAAGCAATGCATAAACTAGGGTTTAAGCTTCTGTCACTCTAGCAACCATCATCTACTTATTACTTCCCAATGCCTTCCTCTAGGCCCAAATAATGGTGAAGTGTTATGTAGTCGACGTTCACATAACACCACTAGAGGAGAGACAACATACATCTCATCAAAATATCGAATGAATACCAAATTCACATGACTACTAATAGCAAGACTTCTCCCATGTCCTCAGGAACAAACATAACTACTCACAAAGCATAATCATGTTCATAATTAGAGGGGTATTAATATGCATATAGGATCTAAACATATGATCTTCCACCCAATAAACCAACTAGCATCAACTACAAGGAGTAATTAACACTACTAGCAACCTACTAGAACCAATCCCGGACTTGCAAACAAGAATTATATACAAGAGATGAACTAGGGTTTCGAGAGGAGATGGTGCTGGTGAAGATGTTGATGGAGATTGCCCTCTCCCGATGAGAGGAGCGTTGGTGATGACGATGGCCCCTCCTGGAGGGAAGTTTCACCAGCAGAATATCTCTACCGGAGCCCTAGATTGGTTCCGCCAAGGTTCCGCCTCGTGGCGGCGGAGTTTCGTCCGAGGAGATGGCTTATGATTTTTTCCTCATCGAAATACTCCATATAGCAGAAGATGGCCATCGGAGGGCCACCAGGGGGCCCACGAGGTAGGGGGGGCGTGCCCAGGGGGTAGGGCGCGCCCCCCACCCTCGTGGGCAGGGTGTGGCCCCCCTGGTGAACTTCTTGTGCTCAGTATTTTTTATATATTTTGAAAACGTCTTCCGTGAAGTTTCAGGACTTTTGGAGCTGTGCAGAATAGGTCTCTAATATTTGCTCCTTTTCCAAACCAGAATCCCATCTGCCGGCATTCTCCCACTTTATGTAAACCTTGTAAAATAAGAGAGAATAGGTATAAGTATTGTGACATAATGTGTAATAACAGCCCATAATGCAATAAATATCGATATAAAAGCATGATGCAAAATGGACGTATCAACTCCCCCAAGCTTAGACCTCGCTTGTCCTCAAGCGAAAGCCAAAATCAAAAAATATGCCACATGTTTAGAGATAGAGGTGTCGATAAAAGTAAAATACGGACATGAGGGCATCATGATCATTCTTAGAACAGCAACTTACATAATTCTTGTCATATGATTTCTTATGCTGGAGTAATAATTCAATCACAATTTCAAGTATGAATCGTAAACTTCATTGAAAACTAACAAACTATAATCTCAGTCATTGGAGCAATTGCAATTTAGCATAACATAGGAAAGAGTCAATATATAAGAGCTTTTCAGCAAGTCCACATACTCAACTATCATATAGTCTTTCACAATTGCTGACACTCACGCAATACTTATGGGTATGGAGTTTTAATCGGACACAGAGAAAGATGGGGGCTTATAGTTTTGCCTCCCAACGTTTTACCTCAAGGGTAATGTCAACAATAATAGTTCATGGAAACTCACATCCAATTAGCCATATATACCAGGATCTTTCCAACATATTGTGCTTGCCAAAGGATAAAATGTAAAAAGGAAGGGTGAAGATCACCATGACTTTTATGCAAGGTAGGAGATAAAAGTAAAAGATAGGCCCTTCGCAGAGGGAAGCAAAGGTTGTCATGCGCTTTTATGGTTGGATGCACAAAATCTTAATGCAAAGGAACATCGCTTTATATTGCCACTTGTGATATGGACCTTTATTATGCAGTCTATCGCTTTTATTTCTTCCATATCACACGATCGTATAAAGCTTATTTTCTCCCACACTAATAAGTCATACATATTTAGAGAGCAATTTTTATTTCTTGCACCGATGACAACTTACTTGGAGGATCTTACTCAATCCATAGGTAGGTATGGTGGACTCTCATGGCAAAACTGGTTTAAGGGTATTTGGAAGCACAACTAGTATCTCTACTTGGTGCGATGAATTTGGCTAGCATGAGGGGCAAAGGCAAGCTCAACCATGTTGGATGATCCATGACAATATAATTTATCTCAGATGTAAGAAAACATAACCCATTACGTTGTCTTCCTTGTCCAACATCAACTCTTTAGCATGTCATATTTTAATGAGTGCTCACAATCATAAAAGATATCCAAGATAGTATATTTATATGTGAAGACCTCTCTTTCTTTATTACTTCCTATAAATTGCAACGATGACCAAAACTATGTTTGTCAACTCTCAACACCTTTTATTCATCATACATTTTCTATGTGAGCTCATTACTCTCTATAAGATCCATATGATCTCTTTGTTTCCTTTTTTATTTATTTATCTGTTCTTTTATTCACTTAGGATCATCGCAAAATAATCAAGCCCTTGACTCAACACTAATCTTTATTATATATAGCTCACGGACTCGACTACATAGAGGGATCATAAAGCAAAACTCAAAACTAGATCATGCCATAAACTTTATTCTACTAGATCAAGATATTACCAAAAGGATCGAACTAAGAAAACGGTAAAGATAAAAGTGATGGTGATACGATACCGGGGCACTCCCCAAGCTTGGCAGTTGCCAAGGGGAATGCCCATACCCATGTGATTATGTCTCCTTTGTTGGTGAAGAATATGGTGGTGATGATGGGTAGTCGCACATTGAGCGTAGGAGGTCTTCCAACTTGCGGATAATGCCCTTGAGTGCGATGATATGCTCCTTCAACAAAATATTTTCATGTGTGTGATACTTGTTTTGTATACGAGCTAGCTCAATCATCTTGAAAGCTTCGATCTCAGTTGGGGTAAGAAGATTGTGATCAAGTTGAAGGATGTCTTCTATTGCTGAAACTTCGTCCTTCGTGGCCTTCTTGATTCCTTCATCCTTGTTGATCTCCATGGGTTCTTCTCTCTTCAGCTCTATCTTCATTAGCCAAGCGTCGTTGCCCTCATTGTTGGAGGAGGAGGGAGATGACATGATGCTTAGCTTTGACAACCCTGGCAGAAAATAGCTCGAAACAAGAACAAGAGATTTTTGCGTGATACGGTGGTCAAAACCTCCGGGGGATTATATAATGAATTTTTACCGACCAAAATACGTGTTCTGTAACGAAACGGAGTCCGGAGAGCGCACGAGGTGCCCACGAGGTAGGGGGCGCGCCCAGTAGGGTAGGGCGCGCCCTCCACCCTCGTGGAGGCCTCGTGTCCTTCCTGGACTGCTTCTTATTTTTCTATTTTTCTAAATATTCCAAAATGGAGAAATATTGCCTTAAAAACGGTTTTGGAGTCGGTTTACTTACTGTCGTGGATTTGTCACGGCAGATGTCCTAGCGAAAGGACTTAGTCGTGGAGCCATCGCTATGAGTTTACTTAAAGGGGTTAAAGCGGACACAAAGACACATGGGTTTATACTAGTTCGGCCCCTTCCGATGAAGGTAAAAGCCTACGTCTAGTTGTGATAGAATTGATGTGGTCTCGATGGCTAGGGAGCAAACAAGCTTCGCCTAGGCCCGAGTTGTGGTTGTCCCCTGAACCGCCGCCGGGTCGTCCCCTTATATACACGGGTGACGCCCGTCGGTCCATAGAGTCCCAGCCGGTTCATATTCGTATCCCGGTCGGTATCTCTCTATTCCTAACTTACAATACAAGCTATACATCAGGTCGGTTTTACTGATACAGATTCTAAACCGACTATAGGCCTTGGGCCTTCACCTGCTTATACCACTATGACGTTAACCCGGCCCAAGTAAGTCGGTTTACGCCCAGTGGTAATATCCCCAACATTAGGCCCCAGATTGATTTGAACTGGTTCATGTCAATCCTTCACACCATCTTGCGTCTTGGATGTCTTCTGTTAATTGGCAAATCTCCATGTCGTCATCATTTTTGGTCACTGTAAACCGGCATGACGTCATCAGTTTTGGCTACTATAAACCGGCATGACGTCATTATGAAATTCATAACGCCCTCTTAATGACAGCTCCTGGATTCGCGCGTTTGACCTAGCTCAGTTGCCTTATAAATAAGACCGAAGGGTCATTTCCTTCTTCTTCCCCTTCGTCCCTTCTTCTTCTTCTTCCTTACGTCGCCGGCCTTGGAGCTCCGCCACCACCGTCGACCTCTGCCTCGTCTCAGGCCGCTGCATCAACCTGCACGTACCAGAGTGTCGCGGCGTCTTTCCGCATCCTCTCCGTTCCTGGTAAGTTCTCTCTCCCTCTTAACCTAGATCTATTCTTAGGGTTCCATGTTCCTGCTATGTTCATCGCGCGTTCATAGCTGCTCTCTGATCTTGAATGCATCCGTGAACTCTTGCTGTGTTTAGTAGCGATCCCTTTAGCATCCGCTTACCATTTCTCATCCAGACTTATAGATCTCCCGCATCTATCCACTCAATGGTTCACTTCTGTTTCCGTCTTAGTCTTCAAAATACTTCCTGTTTTTTTTTATGAGCTTGCTGTAGATCCGTGGCTGTATCATAACTTTGTGAAACTTGTTTCTGCATAACTAGTTATCCATAGTTTCGATTGCTTCCGATACTTAGGCCAGGCGGTTTAACTTCACCATAGAGAAAAAATAGCTAGACCAGTATATATGTCATTAGTCCCCTGGTTGAACCGCCAGAATCCATCTGATGCTGCGTTGTAGAAGACCGGTTTATGGAACTGCCTCCGGTTTACCGTAATTAGATCACCACCGTTTTATCCGGCATATGCTTGAACCGAATCATTTATTCCTTGTAGATCTTGTCATGGCCAAACAAGTGTACGAGTGCAATTGGGTTCCCTCCCGTGTCACAGAATCACAGCTGAACGACCTAGTCCTGATTGGTGCTTTGGATAGCAAAGACACGATTCATTGGAGGGTTCCTGGAGATGAATGTCCTCCTACACCCCAGGAAGGAGAGGTCGTGGTCTTCACAGATCATATGGCCCGGGGCTTCAAACCGCCCGGCTCCAAATTTTATCGGGACGTGTTAGCCAACTTTCAACTCCGTCCACAGGATATTGGCCCCAACTCCGTCACCAACCTATGTCACTTTCAAGTACTTTCTGAGGCATACCTTCAAGAGGAGCCTTCCGTCGAGTTATTCAGAGACCTCTTTCATCTGAACCGTCGTACTGAATTCACTGACGGCCCTAATACCGAACTGGGCGGTATGGCCATTCAGAAGAGGAAAGAAATCACCTACCCTCACGTCAAACTCCATACTCACCCCAAGGAATGGAACGTAACTTGGTTTTATTGCAAGGATACATCTCCTGACAACGAAAATCCCTTGCCTGGCTTCCGTCCGGAACGGCTCAGCAACACTCACCCCTTTCCACAAAGGCTAAACGCCAAGGAGAGAATTAAATATGCTCCTCAACTGTCCAAGCTCCGGGCCTTCATGGCCAACGGTTTAACAGGAATAGACCTTGCACGCTGCTGGATATCATGGAGTATTTTGCCTCTAAGCCGGCGCCCAAATTTGATGTGTGAGTATACTGATAGTGTCGATGACCCACTCCGACACACTAAAATCCAACTCCCTGAGGATGAAGTCACAGAATCTGTGAAGAAGATGCTGAATGAACCGGAGCACCTCTGTGCTCAAACCGGTCTGCTTCCGTATTGCACCACCAACAAACCGCCAGCGGTAATATTTCAATTGCTTTATTGTTGATCCGAGTTACTATTTTATATGTTCAACATTTTAATTGCTGCTGATCCAGGGTGATAATCCGTTCTGGAGTAAGAAACTTCCTCAAGACAAAACGGAAAAGGCAGGACGGCCAACCCGGCCCAAGACCAAGGTTGTCAAGAAACCAGCTCATAAGAGAAAAACCACCGCTTCGTCTGACCCGGCCATTGATGATGATGTGGGTAAACCGGATCTTGAGATAGAACTTGATTCACTTGGCTTACTTTTTACACGCCTTATTGATGATGATGTTTGTCAGGATGATGCTGAAGCCAGCAATGCGGCTTTCGTTGAGGTAACCATTCTCTCTTCCGATTCAGAAATCTTGCCTTTGCCAAAATTTCGCCGGGCAAACCGGAAAGTTAAATTTTCTCATCCTCTTGCTTATCTGGATTCCCAATTTCTTATGAAGACCCAGCAACACGAAGCTCGCCGCACAACCCGGCACAGTGGCCAGGTAGTTACCTCTGCCGGTTTACCAAACAGTCCGGTTCGAAAACGCCGCTCCGAGGTCTCCGACCTTTTTATTGATTTAAATTGTAAAGCGGGTTTCTTCCGTCAACCTCTTAATCCATCCGACTCCGATTATCAGGTCACTTCTCATTCCTCATCTGGTGAATCGTCAGCCACCCAGCTACCACCTTTGAAAACAGTTGCTGGGTAAGTTCAACCGATCATATGCTTCCAGTATGCTGCGCAATGGTTTACACTTTTCCTTAATTTTTATCTTTTCTTCCAGGGCTAAACCGAAACCAAGCAAGAAAGCCCGCCTGGATAAAGCGGCTGAAGAAAATGTGGCCCCGGAACATGACCAAGCGCCGGATCATGAAGTGTTTATTTCTGAAGATATCCCCAATGATCCTCCTCTGCAAGATGACATTATCCCTGAAGAAGGTCTTACTAATGCTCCAGCGTCTGCTGATCCGCCTGCCAGTTCTGTCCAGATTGAAAAATCCCACACTCCTGCTGACAAAACGGCCGCACCAACCCAAACCGGCGAATCAAAAGATGATGATGTTGTGATTACCGGTGTAGGCCGTTCTGAACACGGGAATCCTGCCACTCTTACCAGGCATACCATCAAAGAGGATTCTTCCTCTTTGAACAAAGGAAAATGGGATGTCGAATTGGAAACATATGCCGCTCTGAATGCGCAAGATCTTCATTCTAGCTATTTAAACCGGCTTTACACTAGCCGTGACTGTGAAGCTGGCCTGGTAAAAATGATGATGGATAAATTTGAGGTAAATTCCTTCTTTCTCTTCTGCTCTTGCATTCATCCCGGTAGCCCCCAAGGGCCGGTTTGTGACCTTTGGTCAAACCGGGACTTGATCCTGAATATATAATTATTGAAATCCATCGGTATAACCCTCGAGGGCCGGTTTAGCATAATCAAACCGGGGCTAAAAAGCTGTCCTTAAAACAGAACTTGATCAAATAGCCATTAGCCCCCAAGTGCCAAGTTGAATACTTGTATTGAGCTTGGGACTTTGTAGTTGAGCAATATACAAAAAAATTGAAGATACATTAGCCCCCAAGTATCAGGCATATAACTTTGTTTATGTGGTTGGTACTTCAATTTCTTGTCTTGACTGTGAAAATTTTAAAATGTCATCTGTATGCAGGCTGAGATTAAAATCAAGGAGGACCGAATTGCCGATTTGCAGGAGGCCCTGAAGACCCAGCAAGCTGAAACAGATAAAGCCAAGGAAGAATTAACCAGCGCTTTGAACACTGCTGAACGGCTGAAGAAAAATTTCAAGAAAGAGCGAGCTGACTGGGCCACTGATAAGGCCGGTTTAACCAAAAGAGCAGAAAATGCTGAAGCGGCCCTTAAACCGGTGGTAGATGAACTGACGGCCGTACAGCGGCAAATACACTCCATGACTGCTGCTATCTTTGGTAAGCTCCTTGTAACTTCTGTAATAAATTTGAATCTGCTGTATCATAAGTCCGGTTTGAGACCATTCCAATCCTTTTGTAGGCACACGTATTGGGCACTTAGGAAACGATGTTCGGAAGAAACTGAAAGCTGCCTACACCTTGATAGAACAATTGTACACTGGAGCCCAACGGATCATCAGCACAGCTTCTCACAACAACCCGGCGCCCTCTTTAATCCAGGACACTCTTAGCAAGTTGTCAATGCTTCCAGCCCGGATTGAGGAGCTGAAAAAATCCGCTGCCCGAACCGGAGCCATCAATGCCTTAATCCGGGCAAAGGCATGGGTGCCCGACTTTGATCCTGTGGAAGCAGCTCAAGGCTATCCCAGTCTGAAAGAAGACGGCTCTGAGTTCGACGAAGAAGATTTAAGGGCTATAAACCGTGCAGTGCGCCCTCTGGCTTGCCAGCTAGCTGAAGAGGCGGATTTGACGCATTATCAAGCGCAATACAATGATCAAAACAAGCGAGTGCCTGCCCCAACTGTTGAAGCGGAGAATCTGATTCCTCCAATCCGTAAGCACACTTACGCCCCTGATATTGAACCGTCTTCCCTGATCCATGAAGAAGCTGTTTTCCAAGCTTTAATGGGAATCGACTGGACCACTGTTGATTTCCAGCCAATGGGTAGAGACGAGGAAGCTGAAGCGGCGGAGGACGAGGAGCAAGCTTGAACCGGAAGCCGGTTTGAAGTGCTATTTGAAACATCCTTCTACAGAAACAACGATTTTGTTTGGGCACCATGCTGCCTTGTAATAGGATAGTGAAAACTTCTGCCTGGGATATGCCTTCGTGCATAAGTACTAAAGCTTTTGCTTGAAAACTTTAATTCATATTTCCTGCAATCAGAAAAAATTTGAACTTCGGTAGCGGTTATACCGCAGCCGGATTATGATCTTGATATGTGTATCAGAAATATAACAAACACATGATACACAAATACCTTCCATGTTTGGGTATAAAGCTGGTTTACCCAAGCCTGAAGCGGTGGTTTTATAAACCAATACCGTCAAAAAAGGGAGAAAGTAGCCCCCGTACAAACCGTGCTGACTTAATACAAGCCCCCTGGTTATTCCATGAGTGTAACAGGGAAAAGGTAAACCGGGAGACTCCTCCGGATTAGAAGGGGGATCAAAAATCATTGGCTGAACCGGAAAAAATATACTTGTCGACATAAAGAAATCCAGCAAAAACAAAAACGAACAAACCATGAAAACAAGATGGAAACGAAAGTAATGATAAAAACCATTCGCAAAAATATGCTATTAAGCTGTTCAGATGGCATTACCATGGTCGGAAAGGATCAAGGCCCCCAATAGGGGTGACAATGATTCAAGTCAGCCAGGTCCCCAAATGACTCGTGGCATATATGCCAAATCAAGAGGCGTAGCAATGGCTCGGGCCCGACCATGCTCCCAAGTGATTTTGTGGCCTTAGGCCGACCAAAAGGCATTACTGGTTCAAACGTGACACAGTCCCCAAATGATCTGGTGGCTGTCGCCTATCAAAGGGTGTTCGTTGGTTCGGACACGACCAAAGCCCCCAGTGATATTGTGGCCTTAGGCCGACCAAGAGGCATTACTGGTTCAAACTTGACTCAGTCCCCAAATGATCTGGTGGCTGTCGCCTATCAAAGGGTGTTCGTTGGTTCGGACACGACCAAAGCCCCCAGTGATATAAAACAAATGTCAAAGGGTAAACCGGAGGCCGCTTTAGACAGAACCACTCCGTGTAACCTCGCATGATGAGAAAGACAGAGACCCCGCTTCGGCTGAGGCTCCGGTTTGATATATCAAAGATAATATATACATTGTCATGATATGTACATAAATAGAGCCAATGGCTCAAGTATAGTAAGGCCGAAGATGAGCTATATTCCACGGTCTGTTGGTCTCCTCTTCTGATGTACGTGAGTCTTGATGCTCTCGAATATCAATCAGATAATACGACCCGTTGTGCAGATTCTTGCTGACTACGAAAGGTCCCTCCCAAGGTGGGGATAACTTGTGCATATCCGTTTGATCTTGGATGAATCGAAGCACCAAATCTCCTTCTTGAAAAGTTCTGGTTCTAACCCGGCGACTGTGATAGCGACGAAGATCTTGCTGGTAAATCGCCGAACGGGCAGCCGCTATATCACGCTCTTCGTCCAATAGGTCCAAAGCATCTTGTCGTGCTGTCTCATTATCTGCCTCAACATAAGCTGCCACACGAGGCGAATCGTGCCGGATGTCACTAGGGAGAACCGCCTCTGCTCCATAGACCATGAAAAACGGCGTGTATCCTGTGGACCGGTTTGGCGTAGTATTGATACTCCATAATACAGATGGCAGCTCTTCAACCCAACATCCTGGTGTTCTTTGCAATGGGACCAAAAGCCGGGGTTTGATGCCTCGCAAGATTTCCTGATTAGCTCGTTCTGCCTGTCCATTGGACTGGGGGTGTGCTACTGACGACACATCAAGTCGGATGTGTTCACGTTCACAGAACTCCTTCATAGCACCCTTGGATAAATTGGTACCATTATCAGTAATGATACTGTGTGGAAAACCAAACCGGAAAATCACCTTCTTGATGAACTGTACCGCTGTTGCTGCATCACACTTGCTGACAGGCTCCGCTTCAACCCACTTGGTAAATTTGTCAACTGCCACCAAAAGGTGAGTTTTCTTATCCTTGGATCTTTTAAAAGGTCCAACCATGTCTAGCCCCCAAGTTGCAAACGGCCATGTTATTGGGATCATCCTCAACTCCTGAGCCGGCACATGAGCACGCCTTGAAAATTTCTGACATCCATCACACCGTTTAACCAAGTCCTCCGCGTCAGCATGAGCTGTCAACCAGTAGAACCCATGACGAAACGCCTTTGCAACCAGAGACTTTGAACCGGCGTGGTGCCCACAATCCCCTTCATGGATTTCTCTTAAGATTTCACAGCCTTCTTCAGGAGAGACACAACGTTGAAACGCCCCTGATACACTGCAATGATGTAATTCACCATTGACAATCGTCATAGACTTGGATCGCCGGACTATCTGCTTGGCCAGAATCTCATCCTCTGGCAGCTCCCCCCTTGTCATGTACGCAAGATAAGGAACTGTCCAATCCGGAATAACACGCAGGGCTGCCACCAATTGGGACTCCGGATCAGGAATGGCCAAATCCGCTTCACCTGGGAGCTTGACTGACGGATTGTGCAACACATCCAAAAAGACGTTAGGCGGGACCGGTTTACGCTGAGAGCCCAACCGGCTTAAAGCATCCGCCGCTTCATTCTTCCGACGGTCCACATGATCCACTTGATAACCCTTGAAACAACCTGCAATATTATCCACTTCCCGACGATACGCAGCCATGAGCGGGTCCTTAGAATCCCAAGTGCCAGACACCTGTTGAGCCACTAGGTCTGAGTCACCAAAACACTTGACCCGGCTTAAATTCATCTCTTTAGCCATCCGCAGACCATGGAGCAAGGCTTCATACTCAGCTGCATTATTAGTACAAGGGAACATTAAGCGGAGAACATAACAAAACTTATCACCTCGCGGGGAAGTTAATACGACTCCAGCCCCCGAGCCTTCCAATTGCCTGGACCCATCAAAATGAATAGTCCAATATGTGTGATCCGGCTTCTCCTCTGGTGCCTGTAATTCCGTCCAATCATTGATGAAATCAACAAGTGCTTGAGACTTCACGGCCGTCCGAGGCACGTACTTCAGACCGTGTGGCCCCAGCTCTATAGCCCACTTGGCAATCCGGCCAGTCGCCTCCCGATTCTGTATAATATCACCCAAGGGAGCTGAACTGACCACTGTGATGGGGTGCCCTTGAAAATACTGCTTCAATTTTCGACTGGCCATAAAAACACCATAGACCAGCTTCTGCCAATGCGGATACCTTTGCTTGGACTCAATCAGCACCTCACTGATATAATAAACCGGCCGCTGAACCGGATATTCCTTGCCTGCCTCTTTGCGCTCTACCACAATAGCCACACTAACTGCCCGAGCATTAGCCGCTACGTATAATAATAGTGGCTCCTTGTCGACCGGAGCTGCAAGAACAGGCGGATTGGCTAACTGCCGCTTCAAATCCTCAAATGCCTCGTCAGCAGCTGTACTCCAGACGAAATTGTCTGTCTTCCTCAGCAGTTGGTACAAAGGGATAGCCTTCTCCCCGAGGCGGCTGATAAACCGGCTCAGCGCAGCGATTCGGCCCGCCAAACGCTGAACATCGTTGATACACTCCGGTTTAGCTAGAGATGTAATAGCCGTAATCTTCTCCGGGTTAGCCTCAATTCCTCTGTTAGACACCAAGAAACCCAGCAACTTGCCTGCTGGAACACCGAAAACACACTTGGCCGGATTAAGCATCATCCTGTAAGCTCGCAAGTTGTCAAAGGTCTCCTTCAAATCATCCACCAGTGTCTCCTTCTGCCTTGATTTTACTACAATGTCATCTACATATGCGTGCACATTGCGGCCGATCTGCTCATGCAGGCAATTCTGTACACACCGTTGATAGGTGGCTTGGGCACTCTTGAGCCCGAAGGGCATAGATACATAACAGAAGGCTCCAAAGGGAGTGATGAATGCTGTTTTCTCCTGGTCCTTAACCGCCATCTTGATCTGATGATATCCAGAGTATGCATCCAAAAAACTCAAACGCTCACAACCCGCCGTGGCATCAATGATCTGATCAATACGGGGGAGGGCAAAAGGGTCTGCAGGACAGGCTTTGTTAAGATCTGTATAATCCACACACATACGCCAAGTGCCGTTTTTCTTAAGAACTAGCACCGGATTAGCAAGCCACTCTGGATGGAACACCTCAATAATAAAACCAGCTGCTAAAAGCCTGGCCACTTCCTCTCCAATGGCTTTGCGTCTTTCTTCGTTAAACCGGCGGAGGAACTGTTTCACCGGTTTATACTTAGGATCCACATTAAGAGTGTGCTCAGCGAGTTCCCTCGGTACACCTGGCATGTCAGATGGCTTCCATGCAAAAATGTCCCGATTCTCACGGATGAACTCGATGAGCGCGCTTTCCTATTTGGGATCCAGGTTGGCACTGATAGTGAACTGCTTGGATGAATCGCCGGGCACGAAGTCAACAAGCTTGGTCTCAGCTGCCGATTTGAACTTCAGATCTGAATCATGCTCTGTAGTTGGCTTCTTTAAAGGGGTCATATCCGCCGGATCGACATTGTCCTTATAATACTTCAACTCTTCCGTGGCACAGACCGACTCTGCGTAAGCCGCATCACCCTCTTCACATTCCAAAGCGATCCGACGGTTCCCGTGAACCGTTATCGTCCCCTTGTAACCCGGCATCTTGAGCTGTAAGTAGATATAACAAGGCCGCGCCATGAATTTGGCATAAGCCGGTCGCCCAAACAAGGCGTGATACGGGCTTTGGATCTTCACCACTTCGAAGCTCAATTTTTCCGACCGGGAGTCATGCTCGTCTCCAAAAGTCACATCTAGAGCTATTTTACCAACAGGATATGCAGATTTGCCTGGCACAACACCATGGAACACCGTATTTGACGGTCTGAGATCCTTGTCAGTTAGTCCCATGCGCCTGAATGTCTCATAATACAGTATGTTAATACTGCTTCCTCCATCCATGAGTACCTTGGTGAATTTATAACCCCCCACCTGAGGGTCCACCACTAATGCTAACTGACCCGGATTATCAACCCGGAGCGGGTGATCTTCTCTGCTCCACACGATGGGCTGCTCTGACCAGCGTAAGTAACGCGGTAAGGCCGGTTCAACAGAATTTACCGCTCGTTGGTGGAGTTTTCGGTCACGCTTATCCAAGCCCGTTGTGAAGACATGGTACTGCCCATTGCTCAACTGCTTTGGCTGGCTCTGATAGCCCGACGGCTGCTGCTGCTGCTGGCTCTGATAGCCTGACTGCTGCTGCTGCTGCTGGTTGTTCTGATTATTCTGGTAGTTGTGACCGCCCTGATTACGTCCTGAACCGGAAACCCCATCGTGATCCGGCCCGCTGAAACCGGATCCTGAACCGCCACCTGATCCGTGATCATACCGGAAAGCATTAGAGTTCTTGAACTCCTGCATGATGTAGCAATCTTTCCAAAGATGGCTAGCCGGTGCCTCCTTCGTCCCGTGCTTTGGGCAAGGCTGATTCAACAAATAGTTCAAACGGCTTGCACTAGGATTGGGAGCCCCGTTATGATTTGCCGGTTTACCTCTGCGCCGCTGCCCCCTGTCCTGTGCATTAGTGTTAGCCACAAAGTCCACGCTGCCGTCCGCCTTGCGCTTGCCTCCGTTTCCATGACCCACTAGTTTATTCTGCTGCTGTCTGGAGCTGCTATCCTTCTTTCCCTTCCCTGCTTCATTATCATTAAGCTCGGGATCCTTGGTACTGTCCGAATCGGCATACTTCACTAGGGCAGCCATGAGGGTTCCCATGTCATTACAGAGTCGCTTCATGCGTCCCAGTTTCAATTTTAGAGGCTCAAACCGGCAGTTGCCTTCCAGAGTTAAGACCGCAGAGTCAGCATTAATCCTGTCAGACGAGTGCAAAATTTCCGAAACGCGACGCACCCAGTGGGTCGTTGACTCTCCTTCTTCCTGGACACAAGCCGCCAGGTCTACTATGGACTTGGGCTGCTTACATGTATCCTTGAAATTCTGTATAAACCGGCTCCGCAACTGGGCCCAAGAGCTGATAGAATTGGGCGGTAGGCTCTTTAACCAAGTACGAGCCGTGCCTTCGAGCATCATGGTGAAATATTTGGCACATGCAGCCTCATCCACATCCAGCATTTCCATGGCCATCTCATAACTCTCTATCCATGCTTCAGGGGGTAAATCAGCGGTATAATTCGGCACCTTGCGTGGGCCCTTGAAATCCTTAGGCAGGCGCACACTACGCAAAGCAGGGATCAAGCAAGGCACTCCCAGAGCGGATGTGATTCCTGGTCCGGCAAAGGTGGCAGAACGAACCGGTGTAAGTTGGCCCGCATTATCCTGTGCTGCTAACTCGGCCTCCCTTTGTGCCCGGGCCCGGTTCACCGCATCCCGAGCATCGACAACACCACCCGCCGGGTCATCACCACGGGCCGCTTCACGGCCGTGCGCGTTGCTTGATATGGCCGGTTCATCTATGCGCCTGCTGTAACTCCGGCTCGGACGGGGCGTAGAATGAATCCGATCACGGCTGTATGAGTATGCCTCCTGCTGCATCAGCGCGGTCCGGAGAAGCTCCTTAACCCGGCGCGTTTCTACTGCTTGCGGAGAATCCCCTTCGACCGGGATGGCCTCTAACCGTGCTGCGGCCGCAACAAGGTTGTCCATAGGATTCGAATAATGACCCGGGGGCGTCTGCACCGGTGGAGGCATCGCAATATTTTGTTGAGGGGGCTCCATCAGGCGAGGTTGGACCGTCGCTCCTGGCCCTGGCGCCTCAATCCGATTTGTCTCCTGGTACTGTGGTGGATTACTGGGTCCAGCTCCCGGAGTGTGAAAGAGATTTCGGGGGTCAAACCCTAGCGGCAGGCGTGATCTGTGCTTTCGCTTTAAAACCTCCTGTGATGCATTCTGGTCAAGCATGAGTTTATAGGCCTGTGCGTCCAAAGCGGCCCGCTCTGCGGCCATCCGGTCTTTTTCTGCTGCCAGATCCGCTTTGGCTTGCACGATCTGCTCTCTCACCTTCGCGATTTCTGCATTATGAGCATCTTGATCCGCCGGGTCATCCTCTGCCATAAGCGCGGCCAGTGCGTCAAACAGATCAGATAGAACTTGAACCGGCGGGCGCACAAGACCTCCTGCCCCTGCTGCCGCTGCCGCTGCGGATCCGGAGAGCATTGCTGCGGCAGTCGAAGAATAATTCGCCGCCTGGGTGCCAGCCATGAATATTCCAACCCGGTTGATCTGGCCTGGGGGGTCCGGAATACTGTCGCCATCGGAACAACCCCTAACTTGATCGTCTTGCATCCGGTATAGCGACTCGGTCTCTCCGGTCGAGGACTCGTCGCCAGAATAGACGACAGTCTCGCTATCGCGCTCTGATTCGTCCTCATGCCCTCCTCCATAGATGACTCCAACGAAGGCACGCTTCATGGCCGGTTTAACCTGAGTAAAGCTCGCACGCTGAGCCGTCTCGACGGGGTGGTGTAGATGTCCGGCTCAGGCCCAGGCTCACCGATCTTGCCGATGAAGATGTGTACGCTGCCAAAGGGGACCCGGTAACCATACTCAATTGAATCGGCCTCCGGACCCCATCCTGCATCATCGATGTAGATCCTGCCCCGACGACTCTTGGTCATCCGGCCCACAACATAGCCTTCGAGTCCTTTGAGCTTGCCCTCCAAGATCGCCAAACCATCGTGCGATAGCCCCACGGTGGGCGCCAACTGTCGTGGATTTGTCACGGCAGATGTCCTAGCGAAAGGACTTAGTCGTGGAGCCATCGCTACGAGTTTACTTGAAGGGGTTAAAGCGGACACAAAGACACGTGGGTTTATACTAGTTCGGCCCCTTCGATGAAGGTAAAAGCCTACGTCTAGTTGTGATAGAATTGATGTGGTCTCGATGGCTAGGGTGCAAACAAGCTTCGCCTAGGCCCGAGTTGTGGTTGTCCCCTGAACCGCCGCCGGGTCGTCCCCTTATATACACGGGTGACGCCCGTCGGTCCATAGAGTCCCAGCCGGTTCATATTCGTATCCCGGTCGGTATCTCTCTATTCCTAACTTACAATACAAGCTATACATCAGGTCGGTTTTACTGATACAGATTCTAAACCGACTATAGGCCTTGGGCCTTCACCTGCTTATACCACTATGACGTTAACCCGGCCCAAGTAAGCCGGTTTACGCCTAGTGGTAATATCCCCAACACTTACCGTACCACATACCTATTCCTTTTCGGAGTTTGAAACATTCCGGAAAGTGCCCCTTATGTATTCCTCCGGGGTTACAGTTTCAATAACATTGGTTTCAACATTTATGGTATTACCTGAGATATAATGTTTGATTCTTTGACCGTTCACCACCTTCGGATTTGTGCCTTCGAAGTTGTTGATTTTTATGGCACTGGAACGATAGACCTCCTCGATAACGTAAGGACCTTCCCATTTATTGAGAAGCTTTCCTGCAAAAAATCTTAAACGAGAGTTGTATAGCAATACATAATCACCTACATTAAACTCACACTTTTGTATCCATTTATCATGCCATCTTTTAACTTTTTCTTTAAACAACTTGGCATTTTCGTAGGTTTGGGCTCTCCATTCATCGAGTGAGATAACATCAAATAACCTCTTCTCACCGACAAGTTTAAAATCATAATTGAGCTCTTTAATTGCCCAATATGCCTTGTGTTCTAGTTCGAGAGGTAAGTGACATGCTTTTCCATAAACCATTTTATACGGAGACATACCCATAGGATTTTTATATCCAGTTCTATAGGCCCATAATGCATCATCAAGTTTCTTGGACCAATTCTTTCTAGACCTATTGACATTCTTTTGCAAAATTAATTTGAGCTCTCTATTACTCAATTCTACTTGACCACTAGACTGAGGGTGATAAGGGGATGCAATTCTATGATTAACACCATACTTAGAAAGCATTTTACGGAAAGCACCATGAATAAAATGTGAACCACCATCAGTCATTAAATATCTAGTAACTCCAAATCTTTGAAAAATAACTTCTTTAAACATTTTAATAGAAGTGTTATGATCAGCACTACTAGTTGGAATAGCTTCTACCCACTTAGTAACATAATCAACTACAACTAAAATATGTTTATATCCATTAGAGGCAGGAAAAGGTCCCATATAGTCAAAGCCCCAAACATCAAATGGTTCAATAACGAGTGAATAGTTCATAGGCATTTCTTGACGTCTACTAATATTACCAATTCTTTGACATTCATCACAAGATAAGACAAACTTACGGGCATCCTTGAAGAGAGTAGGCCAATAAAAACCGGATTGCAATACCTTGTGTGCAGTTCTATCTCCAGCATGGTGTCCTCCATAAGCCTCGAAGTGACACTTGCATAGGATCTGTTCCTGTTCATGCTCAGGTACACAACGTCTAATAATACCATCTACTCCTTCTTTATAAAGATGTGGGTCATCCCAAAATTAGTGCCTCAAATCATAGAAGAACTTTTTATTTTGCTGGTATGTGAAACTAGGTGGTATGAATTTGGCAACAATGTAATTAGCATAATCAGCATACCATGGAGCAGTATGAGAAGGATTTATGACATTTAATTGCTCATCAGGAAATCTATCATCAATAGGTAGTGGGTCATCAAGCACATTTTCTAACCCAGACAAGTTGTCTGCAACGGGGTTCTCAGCTCCCTTTCTATCAACAATATGTAAATCAAATTCTTGTAGCAAGAGAACCCATCTAATGAGTCTAGGTTTAGCATTGTAACATCCCAAAATTCTAAATTTTAGAATGTTATAACAAATAGATAGATTTGATTGACCGTTTGATTGATTGAGTGGAATTGAGTGAAATTCGAACCTTTTTTGAAAGTTAAATGAGAGGGAATAAAAGGACTTTCCCAAACTTTCATCTTGCTTTTATGATCTCCGTGAATTCAAATATTTTTCATCACAAAACCCTGGAGAGAAGATGACATGACTTCTTCCATTTATTTAAATGACAAGGGGTGTTGAAACTATTTGAATTTCATTGGAAAATATTTCCAATTCTGAAACTTTATGCAACTCAATGATTTTCACGAGCGAAGATAAAATGACTTCTTCAAAACTTATGAAATATGAGTTGGGAGTTTCAAAGAATTAAATTCAAAGTTATTTTGAATTTATTTTCAATTTGGAGTTATTTGAGTTTTATTCAAATTATTTTTCTCCAAAAATAAAATTTATGGAAAATAGGGTAACATGATTCCCTACATCAGAAAATTGGAGAGAAATAAATATGAATTAATTTTGGTAGTTTTTAAAATGGTTTTTATTGGATTTTATTAGAGCAGGAGCACTGTTTGAGGTATTAGAAATTGTGTGTATTTTATTTGGTGCTACAAAAATGTTCACGTTGTAGGAAATCTTTTTCTGAAAATTTTGATATATTATATGCCTATATATTTTTTCATTTAATTTGTTTTATTATTTCAATTGTCTGGAAAATGTGTTAAAAAAACAAAAAAAATTCCCCTCGCCGACTGGGCCGGCCCAGCGCTCCCGCGCCCGTCCCCGACTCCGGCGGAGTCCACCACTAGCACAGAACCCACCGCCGCCGCCCGTGTCCATGCGGGACTCCCTCCGCCGCCTCTCCGTTGCCCCTTTCGCGCCGCCTTGCCCCTCCTCCCTTAAATACTGGGCCCCACCTCTTCCTCCTTCCCCGCATCTCGCCGGAACCGCGCCGCACCGCCGCCTCGCCTTCCGACACCGCCGCCGAGCTTCCTCGCTGTCGCCCGCACCTCCCCGACCACCGCAGCCACCACCACTTCACCACCGCGCCGCGCCGCCCACCCCAGCTACTCCGCCGCCGCCGACGCGCCCCGCCGTCGCCGGAGCCACTTCGCCCGCCGCCGACGGAGACGCGACTCGCCGGACCTCCGCCGCCCCGGTTCGCCCGAACTGCTCCACCGACCCGCCGATCTTTTCCATGGATCGGTATAACCAAACCCTAGATCGGTTTTCTGGTTTCTCTGGTTTTCCATAAAACCCGTTTTTTTATATCCAATTATTTTGCGAACGTTCACTATTTAGATCTCCTTAGCGAACGGTTTTCGTCGGTTTAGGTTCTGTAGCGAGCGTTCGCTCGATAGATTTTTTCTTTTTCTATTTAATTTCAGCTAGGGACCCATCTGTGAATATTTTTTTGCAGATCAGCCCCTGGTTTTCAAACGACTATAACTTTTTGCTCGTTAGTAGGAATTAGACGAAACCAACGCTCACTTCTTTGTTATGATCTCCTCTATCCAGTAATCCAACTCAAACATGTTTCTGAAATTTTAGAATTTGAATTAGATCAGATTTGAATTCAAACTTCGTTTGATCATAACTTGAGTTTCGTAGCTCCGTTTGAGTTGATTCTTTTTGCAAATCGAAGCTCTTGACTTCAACTTTCTAATAAGGCTAAATTCATATAATTTTGCTACTGTTAGAAATTGTTTTATGTTGCAAGAGTTATTTTCTTGGTTTTGACATTTTCCGAATTGTTTTATTTGTTCTCTTCGATCTTTGAGTGATTGCTTATGTGTGGTTACTATTGCATGCTTACGATAGATTGACCGGAGTGTGACGAGTAGAACTATCAAGAGTTATGAGTGTGAATCATCTTCATCAACATTGCAGGCAAGTTCACACTTTGATCATATTCCTTTCATACCCAGTTTTTATGCATTAGTTTCAACCTCAAACATTGCATGAGTAGGATTGATAACATGTGGGTATTGGGAAGTAGTTGATGAGGTAGGAACCTATTGCCCTGCATTCAAACCTTGGGAGTTACTATTACGTTATGCTTATAGTGCCATGCTATGCTCGTAGACGTGGATTGGGTTTTGAGAGTATTCATGACAGATGTGAGATTGTTAATTAATGGTTTACTTAAGGTGGCAACTTAAACACACATCTGGGTGGATTGAGGCACCTGGTTATTCCAGGATTGCCTGTCTAGGCACCTGGGTAGACCAGGATTAACTGTTTTTTATGGACCGCCACCCAGGCTCAAAGGGATCATGAGATTTTTCATACTAGAAACTTCTGTGTGCAGCCATAAGCTATTATGGGCTCTAGCATAGTTGATTAAGTCGTGCGAACTCTAACAGGGTAGACTAGCAAATGTAGGGGAAAGTAGGTGTAACGGTCTATCCATCGTAAGGTGCTAGCGCTTCTGAAAGACTATGTCTTGGTCATCCGTCTTCTCAAACACCATGTAGTGCGAGAAACCAAACAAAGGCGATCGAGTCTTGTGGGGAAAAGTGCGCAAACCTCCACAGAGTGTATAAACTAATCATGATTAGCCGTGTCCCCGGTTATGGACATCTTGAGTATCTAGTACTTGGATTATCATGTGAATCTCATCATGTTACTTTAAATTAAGTTTGTTGGGTTTAAAGATGTTACTTAATTGGGATTGAGAATGCTGTCAACCATTCTCAATGTTTAACAACCACCATGATAGTTAAATAAAATTTATTCCTTTGCAGTAGGGAAAAATTGGCTTTTTGCAAAAACCTTATAACCATAGAGCTTTTCCACCATCCAAATATGCATGTAGTGATAGCCTTTATTCATCATTATCCTCTGGTGTGAATTTGCCAGTACATTCAATGTACTGACCCTTTGTGGCTGCAACGTCTCATGTTGCAGGATTATCTTACGTCGAGTAAGTGATACGTTAGGGTTACGATTTCTACACTCAACTTTGCCGTTGGTGTTGATGGGAATCCACAACCTTGTTACTTCCGCTATTTTGGATTGAGGTAATACTATTTTACGTTACTTATACATGTGATTTACCTCTGTTATAAATCCTCGAGTACTGTGTGTGTCAGCATACCAATCCAGCGATGACACTTAAGCACAGAGACTTGATCCATTCGGGTCGGGTCGCTACAAGCATCTTTCTTTTCCATAAGATATTTAATAGCAGCATGATCAGTGTGAATAGTTACTTTAGAATCAACAATATAAGGTCTGAACTTATCACAAGCAAATACAATTGCTAAGAATTCTTTATCAGTAATAGCATAATTTCTTTGAGCATTGTCTAGGGTTTTACTAGCATATTGAATAACATTTAATTTCTTATCAACTCTTTGCCCTAGAATAACACCTACAACATAATCACTAGCATCACACATAATTTCAAAGGGTAAATTCCAATCAGGTGGCTGAACAATAGGTGCAAAGATCAATGCTTTCGTAAGTATTTCAAATGCTTCTACACAATCATCATCAAATACAAATGGTATATCTTTTTGTAATAAATTAGCCAGAGGCTGAGAATTTTTTGAGAAGTCCTTAATAAAGCTCCTATAAAATCCGGCGTGACCAAGGAAACTTCTTATACCTTTGATGTCCTTGGGGCATGGTATCTTTTCAATAGCATCCACCTTGGCTTTATCAACTTCAATAATTCTTTCAGAAACTTTATGCCCCAAGACAATACCTTCATTAACCATAAAGTGGCACTTTTCCCAATTCAAGACAAGATTAGTTTCTTCACATCTCTGCAAAACTCGATCAAGGTTGCTCAAGCAATCATCAAAAGAAGATCCATAGACGGAGAAATCGTCCATGAAAACCTCAAAAATCTTTTCACAAAAGTCAAAGAATATAGCCATCATGCATCTTTGAAAGGTAGCAGGTGCATTACATAAACCAAAAGGCATACGTCTATAAGCAAAAGTACCAAAAGGGCAAGTAAAAGTAGTCTTTGATTGATCCTTGGCTGACATAGGTATTTGAGAGAAACCAGAATAACCATCTAGAAAGCAAAAATGTGTATGTTTGGATAATCTTTCTAGCATTTGATCGATAAAAGGTAAGGGGTCTTAGTGGCCTTATTTAATTTGCGAAAATCAATTACCATCCTATAACCTGTAATAATTCTTTGAGGAATCAATTCATCTTTATCATTAGGGATGACAGTAATACCTCCCTTCTTAGGGACACAATGGACATGACTTACCCACTGACTATCAGCAACGGGATAGATTATACCTGCCTCAAGGAGCTTTAGTATTTCCTTTTAGGATTCAGCCATCGTTGATGATCACGAACTGGTTTAGCATCTTCTTCCAAATTTATTTTATGTTGACATAGAGTGGGACTAATACCCTTAAGATCATCAAGAGTATACCCAATAGCAGCACGGTGCTTCTTCAGAGTTTTCAATAATCTCTCTTACTCATGCTCTGAAAGGTTAGCACTAATAATAACAGGATATATCTTTTTCTCATCAAGATAAGCATATTTAAGAGTATCAGGCAACGGCATAAGCTCAAACACAAGATCACCCTTGGGTGGAGGAGGATCCCCTAGGATTTCAACAGGCAAATTGTGTTTCAAAATAGGTTCCCGTTTAAAGAATACTTCATCTATTTCCCTTCTTTCATTCATAAACATATCATTTTCATGGTCTAGCAAATATTGTTATAAAGGATCACTAGGAGGTATGGCAATAGAAGCAAGACCAATAATTTCATACTTACTAGGTAATTCTTCTTCACGGTGTTGTCTACTGGATTTAGAGAAATTAAATTCATGAGACATATCATCTAAACCGATAGTAACAACATCCTTTTTGCAATCTATCTTAGCATTAACAGTGTTTAAGAAGGGTCTACCAAATATAATGGGACAAAAGCTATCTTGTGGGGAACCAAGAAAAAGAAAAATCAGCAGGATATTTTTTTCCCACACAAGACTTCAACATCTCTAACAATTCCCATTGGTGAAATAGTATCTCTATTGGCAAGTTTAATTGTGACATCAATATGTTCTAACTAAATAGGTGCAATATCATGCATAATTTCTCTATATAGATCAATAGGTATTGCACTAGCACTGGCACCCATATCACATAAGCCATGATAACAATGATCTCCTATTTTAACAGAAATAACAGGTATGCCTACCACGGGTCTAGGTTTATCTTTAGCACAAGGTTTAGCAATTCTAGCAGTTTCATCACAGAAATAAATAACATGCCCATCAATATTATCAGAGAAGAGTACAATAGCAATATCAGGTTCAACTTTAATTTGCTCAGGAGGTGTATAAGTTTTAATATTGCTTTTACGAACCACAGTTAAAGCTTTATCATGATCCTTTATCCTAATAGGGAAAGGTGGTTTCTCAACATAAGAAGTAGGTACAATAGGATCATTATAAGTGATAGTCTTTTCTTCAACTTTAATAGGTGCAGCTACTTTTACTTCTATGGGAGGATGATATTTAAACCACTTCTCCCTAGGGAGAACAACATAAGTAGCAAAAGACTCACAGAAAGAAGCTACTATCTCAGAGTCAAGTTCATATTTAGTGCTAAATTTACAAAAAACATCGATATCCATAAAAGATTTAACACAATCAAACTTAGGTTGTCATACCAGACTCCTTACCTTCGTCGAGGTCCCAATCTTCAGAGTTGCGTTTAATTCTTTCCAATAAATCTCATTTGAATTTAATAGTCTTCGTCATAAAAGAGTTGTGGCTTCAGACTTGGAGTTGGGCTGAAGACCATTGTATACAATATCTCCCCAGGGGCCCTTGATGGCATTCTTTTCAACATATTCGGCAGTGACAAATTTGTACTTGAACCATTCCTCTGCCCAATATCTTCGAATCCATTGGATGCGGTTCTTGCGTTCCCCATGGGTCTCTTCAGGATCGGACTTGTATAGTTCAAAGAGATCTGGTGGTAGGTCCTTGGCTGTGTCCCCATGGCGCTGTCTGCTGCCCTTTCTTGCTGACTTTTCTATCACCATGAAGTTCAGACTAAATGGCTTCAGAACTTGCAAAGGCTTCCGTCTGCTGGTCAGACAGGAACTGGCTTCAGGAGAATTGATGTGACGCTGTAAGAACTCTCCAAATGAATGCAGACTATGAGAACCAAGGGATTCTCCCACGGACATGTATGATGACCCACAAGTATAGGGGATCTATCATAGTTCTTTCGATAAGTAAGAGTGTAGAACCCAACGAGGAGCAGAAGGAAATGATAAGCGGTTTGCAGCAAGGTATTCTCTGCAAGTACTGAAATAAGTGGTAACAGATAGTTTTGTGATAGGATAATTTGTAACGAGCAACAAGTAACAAAAGTAAATAAAGTGCAGCTAGGTGGCCCAATCCTTTTTGTAGCAAAGAACAAGCCTGGACAAACTCTTATATAGAGAAAAGCGCTCCCGAAGACACATGGGAATATCGTCAAGCTAGTTTTCATCACGTTCATATGATTCACGTTCAGTACTTTGATAATTTGGTATGTGGGTGGACCGGTGCTTGGGTACTGTCCTTACTTGGATAAGCATCCCACTTATGATTAACCTCTATTGCAAGCATCCACAACTACAACAAAAGTATTAAGGTAAACCTAACCATAGTATGAAACATATGGATCCAAATCAGCCCATTACGAAGCAACGCATAAACTAGGGTTTAAGCTTCTGTCACTCCAGCAACCCATCATCTACTTATTACTTCCCAATACCTTCCTCTAAGACCAAATAATGGTGAAGTGTTATGTAGTCGACGTTCACATAACACCACTAGAGGAGAGACAACATACATCTCATCAAAATATCGAACGAATACCAAATTCACATGACTACTAATAGCAAGACTTCTCCCATGTCCTCAGGAACAAACGTAACTACTCACAAAGCATAATCATGTTCATAATCAGAGGGGTATTAATATGCATATAGGATCTGAACATATGATCTTCCACCAAATAAACCAACTAGCATCAACTACAAGGAGTAATTAACACTACTAGCAACCTACTAGTACCAATCATGGACATGGAAACAAGAATTGGATACAAGAGATGAACTAGGGTTTGGAGAGGAGATGGTGCTAGTGAAGATGTTGATGGAGATTGCCCTCTCCCGATGAGAGGAGCATTGGTGATGACGATGGCGATGATTTCCCCCTCCCGGAGGGAAGTTTCCCTGAAAGAACAACTCTGCCGGAGCCCTAGATTGGTTCTGCCAAGGTTCCGCCTCGTGGCGGCGGCGTTTCGCCCAAGGAGATGGCTTATGATTTTTTCCTCACCGAAAGACTCCATATAGCAGAAGATGGCCATCGGAGGGCCACCAGGGGGCCCACGAGGTAGGGGCGCACCCAGGGGGGTAGGGCGCGCCCCCGCCCTCGTGGGCAGGGTGTGGCCCCCTTGGTGAACTTCTTGCGCTTAGTATTTTTTATATATTCTGAAAACGTCTTCCCTGAAGTTTCAGGACTTTTGAAGCTGTGCAGAATAGGTCTCTAATATTTGCTCCTTTTCCATCCCAAAATCCCAGCTGTCGGCATTCTCCCTCTTTATGTAAACCTTGTAAAATAAGAGAGAATAGGCATAAGTATTGTGACATAATGTGTAATAACAGCCCATAATGCAATAAATATCGATATAAAAGCATGATGCAAAATGGACGTATCAATGTACATGTGATAGCATTAGAGATGTGAGGGAAGGGGAAGAGGTCATATGCATTCTCAGAAGATTTTGAAGATAAATCAGTTTGAAGACATTGACCTCATGACGCGAAGACATTCACTTATTTGTTGAGAGTTGGTCCCAGATTTGAACGAATCCAAGAATAGGTACAAGTGAGGAGTCTAACTAATAGTGAAGCATAAGTGAATATTCTAAGCATGAGATGAGATCCAGAACATGATAGACCCAATTTTGTGGTTTTAGAAACCAATTTTGGTGAAGAAGAATGGATCTATCGGATCAAAAGACAGTAAAAGCTAAGTTTTAATTACCACACGAAGAACTACTAGACAGAGTGGAGTTGGAGGCCGAGCAGTTCAATCTTCCGTGCCCTAACTTGGCGACGGAAGACACCTACAATGGCGGCGGAGGAGACGAGGTTCGTGGCTGGCGTGAGGATGGTGCCGGTGAGGTCGCGGTAGCTAAGCGCTTCGTCGCCAGTGTCGTCAAGAGCTAGCGGTGGCGCTAGGCTTTGTGCGAGAGGGAGAGGTGGAAGAAGGTATAATGACCGCGGTGAGGTGTATATTTATAGAGATAGGGACGGCACAACGATATTACGCAGGTTCCCCTGGCGGTTCACATATGAGGGACACGTGGCATGCATGCAACACCTTGGAAGTTGTTTCATGTTCCCACGCACGCCTGGATTGTCGGGTGGTCGTTCCCGCTTCTCCGGTTTTCAGGCAAAAGAGATATAGCATTAAAACAGATTCAATTTTTGTCTCTGTGTCTTCTGCTGACAAGGACACAGAGAAGACAATTGATAGTTTCAATAGAATGCATATGATTTGGATAGATAGAATCTGAGGTAGAAGCATAGAGGGGGTTAGGGTCCGATCACATTCACTTAGATCAAAAGATTCAAACATGAAGACATAGCTATAAGTGAATGCTGTAGAGGACAGAACACCAATGTATATACCAATATAATACCAAGTCAACATTGTGAAGATAAACATGACGTTGAATCAATGTTGAAGACAAACCAAATGCGAAGACTATGCAAATGTGACAACAATAAAAACACTTCAAATAAGAGTTTGGTGGTGGCGTTACCCACCATATAGGAAGTATTAGACCCAGACACGGTGCACAATTATCGTGGCGCTCCGAAGTCAATTTGTGGATTAATGTATTCACACTTAGAGTGTATATCTTCACTATTTGAAGATATACATTACTTCGTTTGTTGGACATCTAAGTCATCACATGCATAAGCGTTAGGATGTGTGTCGAATTACAGGACATCCAAGGATTCTAAGATATTTAGCTCACACCGCAACTTGCAAAACCTTTTCTGATCCAAGGGCTTTGTGAAGATATCTGTCAATTGCCCTTTAGTGTTGACGTGAATGATATCAATATCTTCCTCCATGACATGATCTCTGAGAAAGTGATGACGGATCTGAATGTGCTTTGTCTTCAAATGCTGAACTGGGTTGTTAGCAATCTTGATGGCGATTTCGTTGTCGCAGTAGAGTGGCACATGCTTCAGATGGATGCCATAGTCCTTGAGAGTTTGCTTCATCCACAGAAGCTGAGTGCAGCAAGATCCAGCATCAATGTATTTATCAGTAGTGGAGAGAGAGACACAGTTCTGCTTCTTTGAAGACCAACAGACAAGAGATCGTCCAAGAAAATGACATGTTCCTGATGTAGACTTGTGATCAATCTTGTCACCAGCATAATCAGCATCTGAGAATCCAACTAGATCAAACTCTGAGCCCTTTGGATACCATAATCCTAGTGTTGGGGTGTAAGCCAAATATCAAAGAATTCGCTTCACAGCTAAGTGATGCGACTCCTTTGGTGCTGCTTGGAATCGGGCACACATGCAAACGCTAAACATGATATCTAGCCTAGATGCACACAAATAGAGTAAAGAACCTATCATGGAGCGGTATACCTTTTGATCGAACTCTTTACCATTGTCGTCGGGGCCCAGATGAATTTTGGTTGGCATTGGCGTCATGTATCCCTTGTAGTCTTGCATTCCAAACTTCTTCAAACAGTCTTTGAGGTATTTCTCTTGAGATATGAAGATGCCATTCCTTTGCTAACGGATTTGAAGACCAAGGAAGAACTTCAGCTCACCCATCATGGACATCTGATATTGCTCTTGCATCATGTGTCCAAACTCATCATTGTATGTTTTTTTAGTGCAGCCGAAGATAATGTCATCCACATAGATCTGGCACACAAACAGTTCACCATTGTATGTCTTCGTGAAGAGAGTGGGATCCAGGGAACCAGGTCTGAAGCCTTTGCTCTTCAGGAAGTCTTTGAGGGTGTCATACCAAGCACGAGGGGCTTGTTTGACGCCATACAGTGCCTTGTTGAGCTTGTAAACCATATCAGGATGTTTTGGATCTTTAAAGCCAGCTGGTTGTGCAACATACACTTCTTCTTCAATCCCGCCATTTAGAAAAGCACTCTTCACATCCATTTGATATAGGAGGATGTTGTGATGGTTGGCATAGGCTAGTAGAATGTGAATGTCTTCAAGCCTAGCCACCCAAGTGAATGTTTCATCGAATTCAATTCCTTCAACTTGAGTATATCCTTGAGCAACGAGACGAGCCTTGTTTCTTACAACTTGACCATGCTCATCTTGTTTGTTGTGATAGATCCATTTTGTGCCAATGATATTGTGCTTGCGAGGATCAGGACGTTTGACCAGTTCCCATACATTTTTCAGCTCGAACTATTGAAGCTCTTCTTGCATAGCTTGAGTCCATTTAGGTTCCATGAAGGCTTCAGCAACTTTCTTGGGTTCAGATATGGACACAAATGCAAAGTGACCATAGAAATTCGCTAGCTGAGTTGCTCTTGACCAAGTAAGGGTACTAGGTGCATTGATGCTGCCAATTATCTTCTCAATCTGTACTTTATTTTCAACACGAGGATGAACTGGACGAAGATTTTGCTCTTGCTGATCATTGTCTTCATCTTCAGCATTTCCTTCAGGCTGAGCAGAGTCTTCAGGTTGATTTGGTGCAGAAATGATAAGTTCCTCTTCAGCATGTGCCTCTGAAGGTATGATTTCTCCAGTACCCATAAGCTTGATGGATTCAGTTGGTGATACTTCATCTAGCACATTTGGCATGTGCTCTCTTTGCGAGCCGTTAGTTTCATCGAACCGCACATCCACAGTTTCAACCACTTTATAGTGAAAGAGGTTGAAGACTCCGTAGGAGTGCAGATCCTTTTTGTAGCCAAGCATAAAACCTTCATGTGCTTTCGGTGTGAATTTTGACGTGTGATGTGGATCCTTGATCCAGCACCTGGCACCAAATACTCTGAAGTAGATTACATTTGGCTTCTTACTAGTCAGTAGTTCATATGATGCTTCTTTAGAAGCTTGTGAAGGTAAACCCGGTTATGGCATGGCATGCAGTATCAATGGCTTAAGGCTAGAACTTCCTTGGAGTCTTGTACTCATCAAGCATCGTCCGAGTCATCTCAATGAGCGTTCTATTCTTGCGCTCCACGATGCCATTCTGCCGAGGTGTGTATGGAGCCGAGAATTCATGAGTGATGCCAAATGTATCAAGATAAGTGTCGAGGCCGGTGTTCTTGAACTCTATGCCGTTGTCACTTCTTATGTGCTTGATCTTGATGCCATAATTCGTCATGCACGATTTGCGAATCTTCTAAAGACATCATGCACTTCAGTCTTGTAGAGAATTATATGCACCCAGGTATATCTAGAGTAATCATCAACAATAATGAAGCCATAGAGACAAGCAGTGGTAGTAAGGGTGGAGTAATGAGTAGGGCCGAATAGGTCCATGTGAAGCAGCTCGAAGGGACGTGATGTCGTCATGATTGTCTTCGAGGGATGCTTGGCCCTAGTCATCTTCCAGGCTTCGCAGGCACCACACAAATGATCCTTTTTGAACTTGACGCCCTCAATGCCTATGACATGCTTCTTCTTCGTGAGAGTGTACAAGTTTCTCATGCTAGCATGCCCTAGCCTCCAATTCCAGAGCCATCACTCTGAAGCTTTTGCTAGAAGACGTACTGCCAACTGTGGTCCTGCTGAGAAATCTTCCATGTACAGATCACCTTTTCGCTACCCTTCAAAGACTAGAGACTTGTCAGATTCCATTAGAATAAGGCAATGATATTTTCCAAATATCACAATCATGTTCAAGTCACAAAGCATGATGGACATTAAGTCGAAACCAAGGGATTCAACAAGCATCACTTTATCAATGTGTTGATCCTTTGAGATTGCAACTCTACCTAGACCCAATACCTTGCTTTTACCAGTGTCAAAAAATGTGACATGAGTCTTGTCAGATGGACGTAAGGTTGAGTCCATGAGAAGACTTTGATCACTAGTCATGTGGTTAGTGCATCCACTATCAATAATCCATTCTAAAGCAGCTGGTGTCATACCCTATAGTGCAGTTAGGGGGATAGACTTCACGAAGAGTATTGTGAAGCATAAACATTTGTCAAGCAAGTGGATTATGAAAGCTCAGATCCAAGTTAGGACTGATAGGATTACTAGAAAGCGATTCAGAAACGAAATACATAATAAGATCATTTGGGCATTTTATCTTGTGCCCCACAAGATGTTTTAGGTCCCCAGCAATAGCATTTGACGCCTTTGATTTCCGGCTGGAGACCTTTCCCTGCAAAAGAGAGTTAAGTTTTCTTAACCACCCACATCTTCAGGGGTGGCTTCGAAGCAGTGAGTCTAAGTGCAGCATCTGGGAACTTTGGCTTTGGAGCCCTAGCAAATAGTCTTGCAGGAGGTGAATAATACTCATAAGAATAAGCAGAATAGTTCTTGGTCTTATGAACATGGTGGTTTGATGAAACACACTCATATTCATAGTCCTGAGTATGGCTTCCCTGCAAAACATTTGTGTTAGGGTGACTCTGGTGAGCCCTCTGTTTGTATGAAGCCTTTGGACCATGTGAAGCCTTTGGTCTAGGGTTTGTCTTCGTCCCAGGTGGTGTCATGATGACATTCACCTGAAGATTTTGAAGACAACTCTTGGGCACCCAGATCTTCTTCAAAGGTGGTCCATTCGTGCAGTTAGTACCAATATACCTGGCAAACACTTCACCATTCTGATTCTTAAACAGTTTATAGTTTGCATCAAAGGATTCATCAAAGATAATCGGGTTAGCACAAGTGAAGCCAGATAAGGTAGATGGATCCACTGAAGGTCCCTTTGCAGCAACCCATGTGGTTTTGGGGTACCTCTCAGGCTTCTAGTAAGAACAATCAACGTTCATTTTCCTTTCGAACCCATGTAGCGACCAGACCTCAAATAGTCTGATCTCTGTGCATAAGTGTCATCCCTCGATCGGTAATGCTGACACACACAGTACTTGAAGGATTTATAACAGAGTAGCAATCACACACTTATTACATCGAATGTATCAAAAGAGTACTTATTAGAATAAATATGTCTTAAGGCCATCTAATTACGATAACAGCGGAAGGCTTGGAAGATAAAGTGAGTCCATCAACTCCAATGACATCACTGAGTGAAAGATCACGACCTAAGGCTCCTTTCTCATTGTCTGAAAAGTCTGCAACATGATACATTGCAGCACGAAAATGGGTCAGCACATGGAATATGCTGGCAAGGTAATACAAAAGAGTAATGAATAGAATAATGCTATCACTACATGCATATATGGCTGGTGGAGGCTGTATGGTTAATATGTTTTGCGAAAAGCCGATTTTCCCTACTGCAAAGGAATAAGTTTTATTTAACTATCATGGTGGTTGTTGAACATTGAGAATGGTAAACCCCATCTCAATCCCAACTAAAAGTAATTAATAACCCAAACAAATTATATAATTAAGTGTGATGAGATCCACATGATAATCCAAGAACCAGATACTCAAGATGTCCATAACCGGGGACATGGCTAATCATGATTAGTTTGTACACTCTGCAGAGGTTTGTGCACTTTTCCCCACAAGACTTGATCTCCTCTGTTGGATTTCTCACACTACATAATGTTTGAGAAACAGATGACTAAGACACATTCTTTCCGAAGAGGTCCCCTTAACCGATAGATAGGCCGGTACACCTACAATCCCCTACATCTACTAGCCCATCATGGAATGGTTTCCCACAACATACTCAACTATGCCAAAGCCCATAATGGCATGTGGCTGCACACAGAAGTTTCTAGCATGAATAATCTTATGATCCCTTTGAGTCTGGGTGAAAGTCCATAGGAGAATCACACGGTACCCCGGGATTTCCGAAAAAATACAGGCAATCACTGGAATTCCCCAGGTGCCTCAATCCACCCAGATGTGTATTAAAGTTGCCACCTTAAGTTGAACCATTAAATAACAATCTCAAATCTTTCATGGATTCACTCACCCAATCCACGTCTACGAGCATAGCATAGCAATATAAGCAACGTAGAAGTAACTCCCAAGGTTTGACAATAAACATGACAATAGGTTCCTACCTCATCAACTATTTCCCAATACCCACAATTTAATTCAGATCCTAACCATGCATTTGTTTGAGGATTGATCTAATGCAATAAAAGTGGGTAGTAAAGAGGTATGACCAAAGTGTTACTTGCCTTGTTGATGATCCGCGAAACCTAGAGACTCATAGTAGCATGCTTCGCACTCCGGTACTCTATCGCAAACAAACAAGCATACAATAAGCAATCATGCAAGGGCATGGGTAAAACTCAAATAAGAGATCTAATGAGAAAGTTCTACTTAAGAACTCCGGTTTGCAAAAAGAATCAAGTCAAACGAAGCAACAAAACTCAAACGACGAAAGAAACAAGCTTCATTTACTAATCTGGACTAAATTCAAATTTTAGAGTAGCAAAATCTTGTTTAAGTTGGTTAAACAAAAAGAGAGTTTTGAGACGAAACTCTAGGCGCTTGAATTGCCCGATTTCGATAAACGAGCGAAAAGTTATACTAATCGCGATCGAAAATAATCGCGGAAAAATCCGAGAAAAAGAAAAACTGACGAACAGGCTACGAACGAACGTTCGCTGTCTGCGGCTAACGAGTGAACACCGTTCGTTAAAATGAACGTATGGACGAACGTCTGCCAAAAACCCATCTATTCTAAAAAATGAAAACTAAGGTTTTCTGAAAAAAACGAATCGATTTTCTCTCAAAAACCGGCGGCGGCGGGGTGTCTACCTCGACGGGGCTCCGGCGAGATCCGGTGGCTCCGGTGGGGCGGCGGGCTTCTCGGGCAGCGGGGGGGGGGGGGGGGGCAACGGCAGGCGGCAGCGACGCTAGGTGGCAGCGGCTGCGGCGAACGGCGGCGCTGGCAGCAGGGTTTGGCGTGGCGGCTCGGGTGGTGGGGGTCGGTGGCGGTGGTATTTAAGAGGAGGGGGCGACTGGCTTAGGGGTGGGGCCGTCTCGGGAGGCGTGCTCCTCCCTGACTCAGGCGGCGGCGGCGGCTTCGCCCGAGACTCCGGTCCCGAGCCGGTGCGGGAAACGGCGCCGATGCGGGCTTGGCCCGGCTCGGCTGGGCCTTCGGCCTAGTCGGGCGCACGAACATTTTTTTAAATAACTTTCCACCGAAAATAAATTCTAGAAAATAAATAAAAATCTAAAAATGCCAAAACAAATTTTCACCGTCTAAATAAAATATTTAGAACAAGACGAACATTTTCTTGGCCCTAAAATGCAATTTTGAAAACGTGCAATTTTTCTAATTCAAATAAAATTGCAATAAAATCCAAATAAAATATTTATTTGGTTTTTAATATTTTCCTCTAATATTTCATCTATTATGAGGAAGTCATTTTATCTGCTCTCATATATTTTTATTTTTGAAATATTAGGAAGGGAAAATAATCAAAACCAAATGATCCTCCTTTCAAAATTTGAGAAAACTCAAATATGGAAATAACGAAATCCCAAACTCTCTCCGTGGGTCCTTGAGTTGCGTAGAATTTCTAGGATCAAGCCAAAATGCAATAAAATATGATATGCAATGATGATCTAATGTATACCATTCCGAATTGAAAATTTGGAATGTCACAACCCAACACCCTCTTTCCTAGGGTTTCGGTACATAATCTGTTTCTTGAGGACATCACATAGTGTCTGATGCCCTTTGAGACTCTTGTACATTCCTGTCTCAAGCAATGTCTTCAACCTGGCATTCTCATCAGCAATAGTAGTGGTATCCTCAGTAGAGGGGTTAGTTACTAGATCAGCAGTTGAAGATATTGCAACAGTAGTAGCAGTAGAACATCCAGCAACAAAAGAAGCATTATCACGCTCAAGGCATTTTAGACATGGTGGTTCAAATCCTTCCTGAGCGGGACTGATCTGTTGAGCGCGAAATGACTCGTTCTCCTTTTGAAGATCTTCATGAGCCGCTCTAAATTTCTCAAGTTCTTGCTTCCTTTCAAGATAGTCATAGGAAAGCTTTTCATGAGTTGTTGAGAGCGTTTCATGACGACTTTCAAGTTCCTCGTACTTAACATGAAGATTTTTATTGTCTTCAATTAAGGACCGAGTTCGAGTCATTTCCGCGTCCAATAGGTCATCGCTTTTGTCTAACAGTTTTTGAATACGTTCCATAGCAGTCTGTTGCTGTGTAGCAATTTTAGCGAGTGTTTTGTAGCTAGTTTAGATTTACATTAGTCATCTTCACTAGATGTTTGATAGTGAGCATCGCGTGAGTTTACCTTGGCACCACGTGCCATGAAGCAGTAGGTGGGAGCAGAGTCATCCTCGTTAGCATCAGCATTGGTGAAGAGGCCATCGTCTTCAGTATCGAAGATGGACTTGGTGATGTATGCTGAAGCTAAAGCCAGGCTTGCCATGCCTGAATCAGATTCCTCCTCAGACTCCATCTCCACCTCCTCAGATGCAGACTCCTCCTCTGAATCCATTTCCTTGCCTACAAACGCACGACCCTTGCTAGATGAGCTCTTCTTGTGTGATGAAGACTTCGATGAAGACTTGGAAAAATACTTTGACGATTTCTTCTTCTTCTTTTCACCAGACTCATATTCCATGCTCTTCTTCTTCTTGTTGTTCTCATTGTCCCATTGAGGACATTCAGAGATGTAGTGACCAGGTTTCTTGCACTTGTGGCATGTTCTCTTCTTGTGGTCACGGTAGGAAGTTCCATCATTTCTTGAGCTGGATCTTGAAGACTGTCTGGAGCCTTTCTTCCTGGTGAACGTTTGGAACTTCTTCACAAGCATGGCAAGTTCCTTTCCAATGTCTTCGGGATCCTCAGAACTGCAGTCAGATTCTTCTTTAGATGAGGAAACGGCCTTTGCCTTCAAAGTGCAAGTTCGGCCATAGTTGGGACCATAGATATCTCATTTCTTGGATAGCTAGAACTCATGTGTGTTGAGACTTTCAACTATGTCAGACAGATCGAGAGTCTTGAAGTTAGGGCGTTCTTGAATCATCAGGGCCAGGGTGTCGAATGAGCTGTCGAGTGATCTCAAGAGTGTCTTGACGATTTCATGCTTGGTGATCTCAGCGGCGCCGAGTGCATGAAGCTCATTTGTGATGTCAGTGAGGCGATCAAACGTTAGCTGAACATTCTCATTGTCGTTTCTCTTGAAGCAGTTGAAGAGATTGCGAAGAACACTGATCCTTGAGTCTCTATGGGTTGATGTGCCTTCATTGAGCTTAGAGAGCCAGACCTAGACTAGCTTCGCAGTTTCCAGAGCACTGACACGGCCATACTGTCCTTTGGTCAGATGACCACAGATGATGTTCTTGGCAGTAGAATCTAGTTGAATGAACTTCTTGACATCAGCTGGGGTGATGCCTTCACCAGGCTTGGGAATGCCGTTCTTGACGACATGCCAGAGGTCGACATCAATGGCTTCAAGATGCATGCACATCTTATTCTTCCAGTAGGGGTAATCAATGCCATCGAAGACAGGGCACACAATGGAGACTTTCATTAACCCTGCAGTCGACATAGCTAAAACTCCAGGTGGTTAAACCGAATCACACAGAACAAGGGAGCACCTTGCTCTGATACCAATTCAAAGTGCTAGTTATCGACTAGAGGGGGGTGAATAGGCGATTTTTATGAAAGTCTTCAATACATGGGGGTTTTGAAGACAAACAGTAGAAATGAACCTATTAACGTGCAGCGGAAGGTAGACTACACAAGACAAGCCATAGTCAAGTAAGCAATGAAGTGAAAGTACGAAGACTATCAACACCTAGGTAGTATGGATCAAGATGGAAGATAGTATGACGCTAGACAACAACAGTCTTCACTCAGTGAAGTCAATCATATCATGCAAGCAGACAATGACTTCACGAAGACAAACTGTAAGTAAAGAGAGAGGTAAGGATAGAACTAGTTGCTTGGTGAGGATAGGTATTTGTTGGACCAGTTCCAGTTGTTGTGACAACTGTACGTCTGGTTAGGGAGGCTGAGATTGAACTTAGAAGACCGTGTCTTCACCTTATTCCCCTTGAGCTAAGGAGCCCAATCACTCTAGTAAGTCTTCAAGGTATACTTCCAAACCTTCACAGACTTTGTTCACCGGCGATCCACAATGACTCTTGGATGCTTAGAATGTGACGCCTAACCGTCTGGAGGATTCACAGTCCTCAAGTGTAATAAGTCTTCAGATCACGCAGACAGAAAGATTTCAGTGATGCCTAACACTCTTTGGCTCTGGGTGTTTAGGGCTTTGTCCTCGCAAGGATTTCTCTCTCAAAGGCTTCGGAGGTGGGTTGCTCTCAAACGACAAAAGCCGTGCACTAACTCTAAGCAGCCACCAATTTATGGTGTAGGGGGTGGCCTATTTATAGCCACGAGGCAACCCGACCTGATTTGTCCGAAATGACCCTGGGTCACTAAGGAACTAACACGTGTATGACAGTCAGATTTCAAACACACACGACAGCTTGACTTGGGCTACAAGTAAAGCTGACTTATCCAGCTCTGGATAAGATTTGCTCTCATTGTCTTCGCTCGAAGACATAGGATTTGGTTGAGCATCACTTCAGTCACTCTGACTTTGTTCACTTGGACCCCACTTAACAGTACGATGGTTCCTATGACCAAACAAAGAAGAAAAGGAAACTATGAAACAACTACGTCTTCGCAATCCATAGTCTTCATACAATGTCTTCTCATGTCATAGTCTTCAATGTGAAACTCTTCACAGACTACTATTGTCTTCAATGTCTTCACACACTTTTGGGGGTCATCTCTGGTAGGTATAAACTAAATCAATGAGGGACTACTACCTGTGTTATCCTGCAATTCTCACAAACACATTAGTCCCTCAACCAGGTTTGTCGTCAATACTCCAAAACCAACTAGGGGTGGCACTAGATGCCCTTACAGAAACTCATATGATGGAAAATAGAACTTGTATGATGGAAAATAGACCCGGGGGCCATAGGTTTCACTAGAGGCTTCTCTCAAGATAGCAAATAAATACGGTTGGTAAACAAATTACTGCCGAGCAATTGATAGAAAAGCACAAAGTTATGACGATATCTAAGGCAATGATCATGAATATAGGCATCACGTCCATGTCAAGTAGACCGAAAAGATTCTGCATCAACTACTATTACTCCACACATCGACCGCTATCTAGCATGCGTCTAGAGTATTAATTTCATAAAGAATGGAGTAACACATTAAGCAAGAGACATGATGTAGAGGAATTAACTCAAGCAATATGATGAAAACCCCATCTTTTTATCCTCGATGGCAAAAATACAATACGTGCCTTGCTGCCCATACTATCACTGGGAAAGGACACCACACAATTGAACCCAAAGCTAAGCACTTCTCCCGTTACAAGAAAAAATAATCTAGTTAGCCAAACCAAACCAATAGTTCGAATAGAATTACAAAGATATCAAATCATGCATAAAAGAATTCAGACAAGATCCAAATAATATTCATAGATAAGCTGATCATAAATCCACGATTCATCGGATCTCGGAAACACATCTCAAAAGAGTATTACATCGAATAGATCTCCAAGAACATCGAGGAGAACATTGTATTGAGAATCAAAGAGAGAGAAGAAGCAATCTAGCTACTAGCTATGGACCCATAGGTCTGAGGTGAACTACTCACGCTTCATCGGAAGGGCAATAGAGTTGATCTAGAAGCCCTCCATGATCGAACCCCCCTCCGGCAGGTTGTTGGAAAAGGCCCCTAGATGGGATCTCACGGGTACAGAAGGTTGCGGCGGCGAAAAAGTGTTTTCGTGGATGCTTCTGGTGGTTTAGGGATATAAGAGTATATATATAGGCGAAAGAATTAGGTCAGGAGGTGCATGAGGGGCCCACAAGGGTGGGGGCACGCCCTACCCCTCTAGGTGCGCCCTCCATCCTTGTGGCCACCTCATCTCGAAGTCTCCTGGTCCAAGAAAAATCATCGCAAAGGTTTTATTCCATTTGGTATTCCGTTTCTGCAAAACTCAAAAACAAGGAAAAATAGGAACTGGGCTCTAGGTCAATATGTTAGTCCCAAAAATAATATAAAATAGCATATTAATGCATATAAAACACCCAAGAAAGATAATATAATAGCATGGAACAATAAAAAATTATAGATACGTTGGAGACATATCAAGCATCCCCAAGCTTAATTCCTGCTCGTCCTCGAGTAGGTAAATGAAAATATAGAATTTTGATGTGTAATGCTGCCTAACATATTTGTCCATGTAATACTTCTTTATTATGGCATGAATTTTCATATCTGTATTATTCAAAACAAAATTTTAATATTGACATAAAAACAATAATACTTCAAGCATTCTAACAAGGCAATTATGTCTTCACAAAATAAAATGTCCAAAGAAAGCTTATCCCTACAAAATCATATAGTCCGGCTATGCTCTATCTTCATCACACAAACTATTCAAATCATGCACAACCCCGATGACAAGCCAAGCAATTGTTTCATACTTTTGATGTTCTCAAATCTTTTCAACTTTCACGCAATACATGAGCGTGAGCCATGGACATAGCACTATAGGTGGAATAGAAGGTGGTTGTGGAGAAGACAAAAAGAGGGAGATAGTCTCATATCAACTAGGCGTATCAACGGGCTATGGAGATGCCCATCAATATTTATCATTGTGAGTGAGTAGGGATTGCCATGCTACGGATGCACTAGATCTATAAGTTTATGAAATATCAAAAAGAAAACTAAGTGGGTGTGCATCCAACTTGCTTGCTCATGAAGACTTGGGGCAATTTGAGGAAGCCCATCATTGGAATATACAAGCCAAGTTTTATAATGAAAAATTACCACTAGTATATGAAAGTGACAAAATAGGAGACTCTATATCATGAAGATTGTGGTGCTACTTTGAAGCACAAGTGTGGAAAAAGGATAATAACATTGCCCCTTCTCTCTTTTTCTCTCATTTTTTTCTTTTCTCCTTTTTATGTGCCTTCTTTTTTTATTTGGCCTTTATTTTTTTATTTATTATTTCCTCACGTGGGACAATGCTCTAATAATGAAGATCATCACACTTTTATTTACTTACAAATCGATACTAGAACAAAATATGACTTTATATGAATGCCTCCGGCGATGTACCGGGATGTGCAATGAATCAAGAGTGACATGTATAAAATATGAAGGTGGCTTTGCCATAAATACGATGTCAACTACATGATCATGCAAAGTAATATGAGAATGATGATGTGTGTCACAATAAACGGAACGGAGGAAAGTTACATGGCAATATATCTTGGAATGGCTATGGAAATGCCATAATAGGTAGGTATGGTGGTTTTTTTGAGGAAGGTATATGGTGGGTTTATGGTATCGGCAAAAGTTGCTGATAACCCACAAGTATAGGGGATCGCAATAGTTTTCGAGGGTAGAGTATTCAACCCAAATTTATAGATTCGACACAAGGGGAGCCAAAGAATATTTGTAGGTGTTAGCAGCTAAGTTGTCAATTCAACCACACCTAGAGATTAGTTATCTACAGCAAAGTGATCAGTAGCAAAGTAGTTCGATAGTTTTGATAGTAGTAGCAGCAGTAGTAACAATAACAACGATAACAGTGATTTGTAGCAAGTGTAACAGTGATGATAGCAGTAGTAACTTAGCAGAAACAATCAGGATAAATTCGTAGGCATTGGATCGGGGACTTGTTGCATGATATTCATCATGAGATAGTTATAACCTAGGGCGATACAGCACTAGCTCCAGTTCATCGATATAATGTAGGCATGTATTCCGTAAATAGTCATACGTGCTTTATTAAAAACTTGCATGACATTATTTGTCCTACCCTCCCGTGGCAGCGGGGTCCATATTGGAAACTAAGGGATATTAAGGCCTCCTTTTAATAGAGAACCGGAACAAAGCATTAACACATAGTGAATACATGAACTCCTCAAACTACGATCATCACCAAGAGTGGGCCCAATTGTTGTCACTCCGGGGTTGCCGGTTCATAACAATAGTAGGTGACTGTAACTTGCAAGATCGGATCTAAAACATGGATATAATGATGAATTCATAAACGGTTCAGATATGAAATCATGGCACTCGAGCCCAAAGTGACAAGCATCAAGCATGGCAAAGTCGTAGCAACATCAATCTAAGAACATAGTGGATACTAGGGATCATGCCCTAACAAAACTAACTCGATTACATGATGAATCTCATCCAACTCCTCACCGACCAGCGAGCCTACAAAGGAATTACTCACTCCCCATGGGGAGCATCATGGAATTGGCGATGGAGAAGGGTTGGTGATGACGAAGAACGAAGATCCCCCTCTCCGGAGCCCCAAACGGACTCTAGATCCGCCCTCCCGATGAAGAACAGGGCTTGGCGGCGGCCCCATCTTGTGGATCGCGATAATTCTTTATTCCTTGTTTTTTTGGAATGATGTAATTTTATAGTATCAGGGGGGCATCAGTGGGGCCACCAGGTGGGTACGACCCACCTGGGCACGCCAACAGAGGGGGGCGTGCACTAGTGGGTTGTGCCCACCCAGGGCCCCTCTTCGGTGGGTCTTGGCTCCAGAAATTCATATTATTAGTATAAAAAATACTAAAAAAGTTTCGTTCCATTCCGAGAACTTTTATTTCTACACAAAAACAACACCATGGTAGTTCTGTTGAAAATAACGCCAATCTGGGGTTAGTTTCATTCAAATCATGCAACTTAGAGTACAAAACAAGAGGAAAAACATGAGAAAAGGTAGATACATTGGAGACGTATCAACTCCCCCCAGCTTAAACCTTTCCTTGTCCTCAAGCAATTCAGTTGATAAACTAAAGGGTCTTTTACATCTGTATCCCTAACTCGAACCCACTACTCACATTTGCCCCAAATTCGCAAGCCTGCTCAAAAATACCCCTCCGCCGTCATGTTCCCTTATAGAATTGCCCTTTCGTGTCGTTTCCGTCCAGTCAAGGCTGTTTGACTGGTAAGCGGCCGTTTCTTTGACATTTTTGCCCCTCCGTCCTTACACCTGGGCCCAGGTCACCAGTTCACTCTCTCTCCCTCTCATTCTCTCGCCCGAGCCGCACGCTCTCTCTTTCTCCCCCAAATCGCCTCCCGCCGTAACCCTAACCCTAGCTCGCTCGATCCAACTCGCAAGGCTCGATCTCCTGATGGCAGCCATGGTGGAGCTTCAGATTTGACTCTGCGCGACACTCTACTATGGCGGCGGCGGCGGCGGCGAACGAGGGAGCACACTGCAGCCACAGAAGCATGCTTCAGCGGGGTAAGTTTCTCTTCTAATCTGGCGGAGTCTCATGCCATTTGTAGTTCAATTTGGGATTTGTTGACCTAGTTCATAGTGCTCATGGCATTGGGATCTGTCTCTGTTTTCCATGGTCATCGTAGGATCAACCCTGATAGAGCAGTTGGGATGGAATGTAGAATGGAAACCACACTTCTAGCTAGAGCTGGCACAAAAGCAACCAATACAGGATTCTCTTTTCCTTTTGTTGCTGACAATCAATGGACTTCTAATCAGTTTAGATCTGCCATATGTGCTCAATATCCATGGGGTCTATATGATGCAGTGGAATTCAGGTACTGGGACATTGACAAAACAGCTTGGGTCCATGTCCAGTGTGATGATGAGTTTGGTATAATGTTTGCAATACATGATTATTTCCCTGCTAAACTAGAAATCAGTGTCATACAAAGGAAGAGAGGAGAGCAAGAGAGCAGAGGAACAAGATCTCAGTCTAGGTCTAGAGATAAAGGTAGGACCAGCCAATCAAGGGGCAGGAAAAAATGCTCATAGTAGAGGCAGCAGCAGTTCCATGCAGGCACCAGGAACACCTACTGTAGAAGTTCCTAAGAATGCAGATCCCTCTCAGAGTAGAGATTTATTTGACCCCTATACTGAAGAGGGACTACCAGATGATTGGCCAAGTGATGATGAGGATGAAAAGTTGTTTCCACAGTTTGTAACAAGGAAGAAGGGCAAGGAGAAAGATGATGAGGGGGAAGATTATGTTCCACCCCCTGAAGGCATGTTTGCTGAGGCAGGTGAAGATGAGAAGGAGGAGGACAGGGACATGGGATACTCTGAAACATCTGATGAGGAAAGACCAGATGTGCAATACAATAGAGATGATCCTTCTTTGGAACAGGGAACAATATTTTCCAGTGCTTTAGACTGTAGAAATGCTCTTGCAACCTTCTCAATAAAGACTGAAAGTGAATTTGTGATAGACAAGAGTGACAGTACTAGGTTGACAGTGCATTGTGCTTATAAGAGGTGTCAATGGAGGATGCATGCCTCCTTAATGAGACATAGCACACTGTTTCAGGTATCTAAATATAGCAACTAACATTGCATTTGTAGTTAGCAGCATTGATACTGTATTTTGTTTTTTGTTGCAGCACATAGGTTCTAACATGTGTCTGAACTTTCATGAATGCAGGTTAAGGTGAACAAAACTGCTCACACATGTCCCAGTGTGAACAGGAGAAAAAGATTGAAGTCAGCTAAGAGTAGATGGGTTGCTGATGTTGTGAAGACCTGGGTTTTAGAGGATTCAGAAGTGGGACCAATAGAATTGCAGAAAAATTTGAAGAAGAAGTATGGCCTGGCAGTTCCATATATGAGAGTATCCTATGGGAAGCAAATGGCACTTCACAATATCTATGGTAAGTGGGTTGACTCTTTCCAGTTACTGTATACCTTCAAGGCAGAAGTGGAGAAAGCACCTCCTGGTAGTGTAGTTACCATTGATAAACACACTGTGCGGTACAAACTAAATGGGAAGAGTAGACAGAAAGAGTGCTTTAGAAGAGTATTTGTTTCTTTCAAAGCATGTTGGCAAGGTTTTTTGAATGGATGTAGGCCTTATCTTGCAGTAGATGCCACTGCATTAAATGGAAGATTTAGAGGGCAACTAGTTAGTGCATGTGCTGTGGATGCTTGCAATTGGATCCCAGTTAGGGCAAAATCTGCTCCATTGCAAAACAGGGCCCCTGGTAGACCTAGGAAGACAAGAATTAGGTCAAAATCTAAGGGAAAAGGACTTGGAGGAAGGAGAAAGAAATGTGGCAGGTGTGGAAGGCTTGGTCATCGTGGCACTCACTGCAAGGAATCCATTGACCCAGCTTTTGGGGAAGAAGAGCACCGGGGGGCTGACAATGCAACAGATGATCATTTAGATGCTGAAACAGATGCTGAAAATGCTACTGAGGTTGAAACAGATGCTGAAAATGCTACAGAGGTTGAACCTGATGCTGAAAATGCTATAGAGGTTGAACCTGATGCTCCAATTGCTACAGATGCACCAACAGTGTCATCTGCTGTAAGGTGCAACTGCTATAGATGTTCTCATTTCAATTTTTGCTTCATTTGATGTTCTCATTTCCTTTTTTGCTGCATTTAATGTTCTCATTTCAATTGTAGCCCAAGGAAGAACTACAAAAGGGTAGCTGATAGAGGGATGTCACCAGCCAAGAAGAGGCTCAAGTTTGCACCAGATCCTACAGTAGGATCTGTAACTGGAAGCAACCAGCTAAGAAAAGAAGTGAGCAAAACTGTCACCACAAGGAGGAGTTCAAGGCTCTTAACTAACCCTGCTTGCAACACCAGGAGCAAGAAGATGAAAGACCTGTGACTGGAATCATTTAGGGCACTGTTGTTTTTGTTGTTCAACAACTATTTGTGAACTTGTTAGCTGCTACCTTAAGTGTGTGATGCTGAAATTATGAACTTATGTAATGGTGAACTTGTGAGCTACTATCTTGAATGTGCAATGCTCCTTTTGTGACCTGCTAGTTTGGAATATTATGTGAGATGCTATCTTGTGAGATGCTACTTTCAAATATTTTTGTGAGCTCCTATTTTGTCACAACAGATCATTTGTTCAAATATTTCAATCTATGCTATTTCAGTCATTGATCAAAACAAGATTCTTGAGTCATTTCCAAATAGCAACATCACAACATTCCCAAATCACAGCATTGTCCTGTGATAATACATACCCACACCAAGCTCCATCACAACATACACTACAAAGAGAAATCCATTTAGTATGGATTATTAGACCACCCAGAAACAAATGTGGCCACAATGCTAATACCAAGAACTATGATAAATCCCCATGCTTGCATAAGCTCGTTCCTCTTTTTCATCTTCAGCTTCAGTTTCTTGTTCTTCTCGATTAGATATATCACCCTCCTATCTAAATCATGAGATTTTAGCCAGCTCTTCTCCAATCCTGCATGAAGCTCCTCAAATGCACGAGCAACACGTTCGGTCGGTGGCGGGTCAATCCATACAACCCACTCACATTCATCAGGAAGCTGCAAAATCAATGATCGAATTAGAAAGAGGGCAAAGAGCATAATCGAATCAAGCTTAAAAGCCAAACACTTACATCAAGAGGGCAGCCGAGAAACCTTCTGCCGGAGCTTGCTCCTCCCCAGGCGACACGACGAGCGGGAATAAGCCCGTGGCCAGGGCACCGCTGCATCGAGCGAACCTCAAGGCCATAGAATGTCAGATCGGGGATGTAAAACTCCGATTGAAACTGAACTATGCCGACATCATCAACCTAACAGCAGCAAAAAAACCCAAATTGATGAACCCTAATTTCACAATATGCCCATATCTCCCCCAAATCAACACTGAAACTTACATTGGCGGCCACCGACGAGCCCGTAGAAGACATCCCCACCGTGCCCGCCGTAGACATCGCTCACCACGCCGTGCTTGACCTGCCCCTCTCTCTCCGACCGCGGAAATGCCCAATCCAGTACGTGCTCAAAAATGCCCCTATCGTCACGAGGAAGAAGAAAGAGGGAAGAGAGAGTGAACCGGTTAGTTGGGCCCAGATGTACGGCAGGAGGGGCAAAATTGTCAAAGAAACGGCACGTTAGCGGTCAAACAGCCTTGACTGGACGGAAACGGCTCGGAGGGGCATTTCTATAAGGGCACATCACGGCGGAGGGGCATTTTTGAGCAGGCTTTGGAATTAGGGGTATATCTGATTAGGTGGTTCGAGTTAGGGACAGAAATGCAAATGGCCCTAAACTAAAAGTTTGAAAGAAAAACTTTTACGAACTCTTTTGCTCTTGTTTGCATAAATAAGCTTAAACAACACCCAGGTTTTTAGCCAACATTATTTGTAACCATGTAAACAATAACTCTTCAAGATTATGATGATTCATATCAATGACATTATCAGCTAGTGAGCAATAATAAGATATCTGAACCAGCAACACGTTGTCAAAACAACCACGATATAATATGAAAATAATGGTATCTCGCTAGCCCTTTCTGAGACAGCAAAACATAAATGCAGAGCACCTCCGAAGTTCAAGCAGCGACTAAACATTGTAATTCATGGTAGAAAAGATCCAGTCACGATGCACCCAACATTAGCTATACACAATGCATAAATCATGACCGATGTGCTCTACTCAGTTTCTGGCGCTTGTTTATAGAAGGTGATGACACAACATAAAAGTAAATAGATAGTCCCTTCGCAGAGGGAAGCAGTGATTTGCAGAGGTGCCAGAGCTCAATTTTTAAAACAGAGATAAATGGAATTTTGAGACATAAACCCTTCTCATTCACTTCATGACCATCAGTTATCAACATCTTCCATGCTAAGCACGCTAGTGGCGGTTCCCAAGTGATAAAAGTAAAGGTTTACTCCCCCTCCATGTAACATCCCAAATTTTCAATTTGGAATGTTATACATAGGTCACCCATGCATATCATATTTTATTGCATTTTTGTTTTGCAACCCTCAAAATCCTAAGAAACTCAAGGACCCTCGAAGAGAGTTGGGGATTTCCCTGGTTTTCATATTTGATTTTTATCAAATAATGAAACGAGGATTTGGATTTTAATTATTTTTCCTTCCTAAAAATATTTCATATTAAAATATATGAGAGGAGATAATATGACTTCTCCAAAATAATTGAAATATTGGAGGAAAATATTAAAATCATTTATTAGATTAGATTTTATTTGAATTTTATTTGCATTAGAAAAATTGCACGTTTTCAAAATTGCATTTTAGGGCCAAGAAAATGTTCATCTCGTTCTAAATATTTTATTTAGACAGTGAAAATTTGTTTTGGCATTTTTAGGTTTTTATTTTATTTTCTAGGGTTTTATTTCTGTCGGTGTAATTATTTAAAAAAATGTTTCCCGCGCCCGACTGGGCCTAAGGCCCAGCCGTGCCAGGCCGGCCCGAGCCGCCACCGCCCTCGCGCGCGTGCGCCGCCCCTCCGCCGCTCGAACCGGAGTCCGAGCCGGACTCCGCCTCCATCGCGTCTTGCCCCCTCCCCCAAGTCACCGCCCCCGCCCCTTTATAAGCCGCCACCCCGCCGCCCCAAACCACCACCACCACCGCAGCCACCGCCGCCCCAGGCCGCAGCCGCTGCCGCCGCCGCCTGCCTCGCCGCCGCCGTAGTCGAGCGCCGTCGCCGCTGCTTGCCGCCGCCGATGAGCCCCTCCTCCCGCGAGTCGCCGCCGCCGCCCAAGCCCGCCCCGTTGGAGCCCTTGCCGGAGGTACCGCGCCGGTTCTGAGCCGCCGGTTTTTAAAAAAACCGTTCAATTTTTTTAGAAACCATGGATCCGGTTTTTTTCGGTTCGCCGGTTTTTCTCGGTTCTTCTAGTTAGCGGACGTTCGTCCGTATGTTCGTTCTAACAAACGGTTTTCGCCCATTAGTTACAGCTCTGATACCATCTTGTATTCCGAGGGATTGTCAGGAGTTCATGATGTGTTTCACGTTTCACAATTGAAGAAGTGTCATGCTGAGATGGCTGATATACCTTTAAGAGATACAGTACCCATGGAGGCGATTCAGTTGGACAGTGATTTGACTTATGAGGAGAAGCTAGTTAAGATTCTTGAGTTTGCCAGTCGAGTCACTCGCAGCAAGGTTATCAAGATTTGCAAAGTTGAGTGGAGCCACCATACCAAGGATGAAGCCACCTGGGAACCAGAGGATGATCTACTCAAAGACCACCCGCACCTATTTTCTAGCCAACCCGAATCTCGAGGGTGAGATTCATCTTAAGGGGGGTAGGTTTGTAACATCCCAAATTTTCAATTTGGAATGTTATACATAGGTCATCCATGCATATCATATTTTATTGCATTTTCATTTTGCAATCCTCAAAATCCTAAGGAAGTCAAGGACCCTCGGAGAGAGTCAGGGATTTCCCCGGTTTTCATATTTGATTTTTATCAAATAATGAAATGAGGATTTGGATTTTAATTATTTTTCCTTCCTAAAAATATTTCATATTAAAATATATGAGAGGAGATAATATGACTTCTCCAAAATAATTGAAATATTGGAGGAAAAATATTAAAATCATTTATTTGATTAGATTTTATTTGGATTTTATTTGCATTAGAAAAGTTGCACGTTTTCAAAATTGCATTTTAGGGCCAAGAAAATGTTCATCTCGTTCTAAATATTTTATTTAGACGGTGAAAATTTGTTTTAGCATTTTTAGGTTTTTATTTTATTTTCTAGGGTTTTATTTCTGTCGGCGTAATTATTTTAAAAAAAATGCTTCCCGCGCCCGACTGGGCCTAAGGCTCAGCCGAGCCAGGCCGGCCCAAGCCGCCACCGCCCCCCGCGCGTGCGCCGCCCTGCTGCCGCTCGAACTAGAGTCCGAGCCAGACTCCGCCTCCACCGCGTCTTGCCCCCTCCCCCAAGTCGCCGCCCCGCCCCTTTATAAGCCGCCACCCTGCCGCCCCAAACCACCAACACCACCGCTGCCACCGCCGCCCCAAGCCGCAGCCGCCGCCGCTGCCTGCCTCGCCGCCGCCGAGCCCCACCGCCCGCGAGTCGCCGCCGCCGCCCAAGCCCGCCCTGCCGGAGCCCTCACCGGAGGTACCGCGCCGGTTCTGAGCCGCCGTTTTTTAAAAAAACCGTCCGGTTTTTTTAGAAGCCCTAGATTCGTTTTTTTCGGTTCGCCGGTTTTTCTCGATTCTTCGAGTTAGCGGACGTTCATCCGTATGTTCCTTCTAACGAACGGTTTTCTCCCGTTAGTTACAGCTAACGAATGTTCGTTCGTTAGTCTGTTCATCAGTTTTCTTTTATCTGATTTATATGCAATTTTTCTCGATCGCGATTTCTGATCCGATCTTAGTTTCTGTTTATCTTTTCGCTCGTTAGTCGGAATCAGGCGATTCAAGCGCCTAGATCTTTGTCTCGAGACCCCCTTCCTGTTTAATCAACTTGAACAAGATTTCGGTACTGTAAAATTTGACCTTAGTTTAGATTAGTAAACGGATCTTGTCTCTTTCGCCGTTTGAGCTTCGTTGCTCCGTTTGATTTGATTCTTTTTGCAAACCGGAGTTCTTAAGTTGAACTTTCTGGTCAACCCCTCGTATTTGAGTTTTTCTTGTGCATCTTTGCTTGTTGCTTATGTATGTTATTGTTTGTTTGCGATAGAACACCCGGAGTGCGAAGCGTGCTACTACGAATCCCTAGGTTTTGCGGATCATCGGCAAGGCAAGTAACACATTGATCATACTCTTTTCATACCCAGTTTTTATGCATTAGTTCCAATCGTCAAACATTGCATGATTAGGATGTCATTAACTTGTGGGTTGGGAAGTAGTTATTGAGGTAGAACCTATTACCCCGTTACTATCAAACCCTTGGGAGTTACTTCTACGCGTTGCTTATATTGCTATGCTATGCTATGCTCGTAGACGTGGTTCGGTTTGAGTGAAATCCGTGACAGATGTCCGAGTGTTAATTAATGGTTCAACTTAAGGTGGCAACTTAAATACACATCTGGGTGGATTGAGGCACCTAGAACCCAGTGTTGTCTGTCTTTTTGGAAATCCCAGGGAACCCGTGTGATCTTCCTATGGACCGCCACCCAGGCTCAATGGGAACTAAGATGATTCATGCTAGAAACTTCCGTGTGCAGCCACAAGCTATTATGGGCTCTAGCATAGTTAAGTAAGTTACGTGAAGCTCTTGAAGAGGTAGATCAGCAGGTAGTGGGTTTTGTAGGTTTGGTATGGTCTAGCCGGAGTAGAGAGTTAATGTTTTTGAAATACTGTGTCTCGGTCATCCGTTTCTCAAATACCTTGTAGTGCGAGAAATCCAATGGAGGCGATCGAGTCTTGTGGGGAAAAGTGCGCAAACCTCTGCAGAGTGTACAATCTAATCATGGTTAGTCGTGTCCCCGGTTATGGACAATCTTGAGTACCTAGTACTTGGGTTATCACATGTATCTCATCAGTTTTAGTTAAGTTTGTTGGGTTGTTAATCACTTTAATTGGGATTGAGTTGGGGTTACCTTCTCAATGTTTCAACCACCATGATTGTTAAATTAAAATCTATTCCTTTGTTGTAGGGAAAAATTGGCTTTTTGCAAAAACTATAACCCTAGAGCTTTCCACCAGCCAAATATGCAAGTAGTATTAGCATTATTCTGTTCATGCTCTACTGTGTTATATTGCCAGCATATTCCATGTGCTGACCCATTCTCGGGCTGCAATCTATTATGTTGCAGACTTTTCAGAGGAGGAGTAAGGTTCGTTAGGTCGTTGCCGTGCAGCTCAGCTATGCCGTTGGAGTTGATGGACTCACTTTATCTTCCAAGCCTTCCGCTGTTATCGCACTAGATGGCCTTAAGCCATATTATATTAATAAGTTCTCTTTAGAGACATTCGATATAATAAGTGTGTGATTGCTACTCTGTTATAAATCCTTCGAGTACTGTGTGTGTCAGCATTACCGATCCAGGGATGACACTGAAGCACAAAGACTTGACCGTTTGAGGTCGGGTCACTACACTCCACCATCAATCGCACTCCACAGCTTGTCCGAAATAACGGGTGCCGTCCATACCAACAACAGTCTCGGGGGAGTTTTGTGTAATTATTTGCATTTTTGAGTTCGGGACTGGGAATCCCTATTACCGCCAATTTCCTCGTGCGATCATGAGTGAATAAACACTCGACCTGAGGATAACATGCTTAGCACGGAAGATATCGACCACCTCCTGTCGTTCAATGAACGATCCAGGCACACAAAACGGAATTTTTTTAGAAGTCTTTAGAGGTTGCACACGAAAATTTACTTAGTATGGCAGGGTAATACCATATATAGGTAAGTATGGTGGACTCATCTGGAATAACTTTAGGTTCAAGGTTTTTGATGTACAAGCAGAATTCCCACTTAGTACAGGCGAAGGCTGGCAATTTAAGATTGGGAAGCGGCCAACTAGAGAGGAACAACGATCATAACCAGGCATTATGCATAAGTAACATTGGACACTAGCATGAGTAGGATATGATCACCATGATCATAAATATTATAGAGGCTATGTTGGTTTTAATTCAACTACATGCATGAACATCTACCAAGTCAGGCCACTCGAACATTCAGAGGAGGATACCATATCATCATACTACATCACAATCATTTTAACGCTATGTTGATATCCAAGATAAATCATTATCCACTCCCAGCTACTTATGTATGGCATGAGAAACTATAATCTCTAATTGTCATTGAAAAAACATGTTTAATCATAATGGGCTGAAGCCTGGATACTAGGTTAAACATATTTACACAGACAGAACAAGTCGAGTTCATACAAGTTTCTCCTTGCCACGGCCAGCTCCTCAAATATCATCATTATTGCTTTTTCACTTGCACGACCGGATGATATGAAAATAATAATAGTGCAAGAGTGCCATGGACTAAGCTGGAATCTGCAAACATTTTATTCAACAGGAGAAGACAAGGTAAAATGGGCTCTTATTAGTTCAACAGTTATTCATATGAGATCCACTCAACATTTTCATTGTGGTCTTCTCCTTGGTACAACTCGTATAAAAAGAAAAGAAATTCAGAGAAACACATTGAAATATTTTTGGAGTTTTTGGTTTTCTTATGCAAGCAAATAAAAAACAAAAACGAGAAAAACTATTTACACGGGAAAGCTCCCAACAATCAAAAGAAGAACAAGGAAGTCTTTTTCGATTTTCTTTTTACTACTACTACTAAGCATGCATAGAAAGTAAATGACTACAACTAATTTTTTTGGTTTTTCTAAAGTTTTTCAAACACACAAGAAAAATAAATCTAAGCATGGATGATACAATGAAAAAGTGTGAACACCGAAAAGAGAATAAGTGGACATGAATGTAATGTCGGTGAGAGACACGTACTCCCCAAAGCTTAGGCTTTTGGCCTAACTTGGTAGTGAATCAGTAGCCTGGAGGGTAGTAGTCGGCGTGGTAACTCACAGAGGCTCTCGGTGCGGAGGCCTCAGCACGCCGTGCCGCCAACACTATTGCATTGTGAGCTCGGGCCTCGCTCTCAAGAACAAAATATCTTTCCTTGCTGTGATAATCGAAGAGATCAGGCACAGGCAAATATGTGTCCACAATAAGTGATTGGTTAAACAACAAATTATAAGTGAAGTTATCAGCCCTCCCCTTGAGAATCTTATGCTCCTTTAAGGCATCAAAATCTAAATATCGATTGGGTAGGATAGGGTCAAAGGGCAAAGGTGAAACACCCAGTCCTCGTGCTAAACATGTGGCATGAATGCCACCATAGAACCAGCCACTTCTGGCGTTATGCTAAAGTCTACGTGCAACAATCGCTCCAAGGTTATAATTCCTTTCACCAGTGAGAGCGGTGTGAATGAGCCTCAAGTCTGGCGAACAAAGTAGGCTACAGTCTTGCTTGCCTACTATGCATTTCCCGTTAAATAATGCAAAATACTGGATTGCGGGAAAGTGAACACTTTTTATTGTTCCTTGTCTCACTCCTCTATTTTGACCGTAACAAAGGCTAGTCAAGAAGGTCTCATACTCAGCCTTTGTTGGCTCATCAAGCGAACTCCAAAATAGAAGTTTGCAATGGTAATCAAAATTTTCTAGTGGAACAGTAAATGGTTCATCATAAAGCATAAACGACACCCTAGACTCAAGTGGAAAATATTTAAATCATTTAACAAATGATTCAGTGAGAAGATGGCGCTGTTCAAACTTATATGAGAGGTAGGGACCGAGATCGGCATTGTGAACATATTGCTCAAATTCCTCCTTGATGCCCACCTGCATCATATACTCATCGCAAGGCCATAAGCAAGTTTTGGTGGCTGCATCTCACGTGGAACTTTCACTTGGTTCAATGTAAGACCGGCGAGCAGAGCTGTGACTAGAGGATGCCCCTGTGGATCGTCTCCTCGAGGAACTCCTTCCAAACAGGTTCATCATGTCCGCGTACAATTTTTCCTATGAAAAAAAATCTGAATTTTTAGTACACAAAATTTTTCCAACAAAACTTCACAAAACCAATAGCAACTACTCATAGGGATACATAGAGGCCATAGCAAGCACTCAAACTACTTCGAACACTAAGAATTCAACATGCAAGCACATCTAAAATAGCACCAAGAGCCTAAGGTGGGTTGTGCCCAACAAGTGCACCCCCCTTTGTTTAGTTTTGCACCAAAATTCTTAAATATTCAGGGGAAAATCATATAAAATTTTCAGGACATTCTGAGAACTTTTATTTTTGGGTCATTTTTTATTGCACGGGAAATTCAGAAAACAGACAAAACATGGCATTTTATTTTAGTTAACTAATAAAAATAGAGAATAAAAAGTACGGACAGAAAGTAGTGCTTACTAAATTCATCAACTTCATACCATTCAAAAATGAATCATTAATAAGGTTGATCAAGTCTTAATAACAACCACTTTCGATTAGCATGAAACCGAAGAACTTTCGTAAATCACTAAGTTACCTCAATGGGGATATGCATTTCCCCAACAATAAGCATTTCATATTTCTTTTTGACAGTAGGTAGAGGTATTTGAAAACTTCCAATAGTGATTGTCGGAGATTTTTAAATAACATTAATACCATTCACTTGGCATTGTTTCTTCGGAAAGTGCACCGTATGCTCATTACCATTGATATGAAAAGTGACCGTGCTTTCATTGCAATCAATAACAGCCCCTACAGTATTCAAGTAGGGTCTGCCAAGGATAATCGGCATGTTGTCGTCCTCGGGCATCTCAAGTATAACAAAGTCAGTCAAAATAGTAACATTAGCAACAACAACGGGCACATCCTCACAGATACCAATAGGTATGGCAGTTGATTTGTCAGCCATTGGCAAAGAAATTTCAGTAGGTGTGAGTTTATTCAAGTCAGGTCTTGTATATAAAGAGAAAGGCATAACACTAACACCAGCTCCTAAATCACACAAAGCAGTTTTCATATAATTATTTTTGATGGAGCAAGGTATAGTTGGTATTCCCGGATCATCGAGTTTTTTAGGTACTTCATCTTTAAAAGTATAATTAGCGAGCATAGTGGAGATTTCAGCTTCCGGGATTTTTCTCTTATTAGTGATGATTTCTTTCATATACTTTGCATAAGGAGGCATTTTAAGGATATCAGTCAAGCGAGTACGCAAAAAGACTGGCCTCGGCATTTCAACGAAGTGTTCAAATTCTTCATCATCATTCTTTTTATTGACTTCGGTGGAAAAGGCATAGGTTTTTGAACCCATGATTCTCTTTCTTTACCGTATTTTCTAGCAACAGAGTCTCTTTTATCATATCTTTTATTCTTAGGTTGTGGGTTATCAAGATCAATAGGTGGTTCTATCTCAACATCATTATCTGGTTCTTTATCAATGGTTGGTTGAGAGTCTTCATGAACCTCATCATTATCTTTTTAATTATCATTAGGTGAGTGTTCATTACCCGATTGAGTTTTAGCATCAGAGATAGAAGCTTCAATATCATTATCAGGAGGTTTTTCTATTTCAGGTTCACTAGAAGTTTGCAAAGTCCTATCATTTTTCCTTTTCTTTTTCTTCCTAGAAGGACTAGGTGCACTACTGTTGTTTCTTTGTGAATATTGTTTAATTATTTTGAGTGTCCCTCAGGATAAAGTGGTTCCTGAGTCATTTCACCTCCTCTAGTTGCAACTCTAACAACAAAGTCATGCATATTATGATTCATTTTATCAAGCAGTTCTCTTTGAGGTTTAGCAACTTGTTCTAGTTGGGTTTGAACCATAGAAGCATGTTTTCCAACACCTCTAACATCATTTGATATTCTAAATAACAAGTCACTCAAGTGAGCAATCATATCAGAATTATATTTGAATTGTTTCATAACATTTGCATTGAAGTGATCTTGTTTCCTAATGTAGTTTTCAAACTCATAAAGGCATTGACTAGGATGCATATTGTGAGGATTATCATGATCATTGAACTTCATATAAGAGAATTTACCTATACCACCTTAGGCATTGGTGGTGTATTAAGCCCATGTATTTCTTCAATAGCAGGTACATTTTTAACATCCTTAACTTTAATACCTTTTTCCTTCATAGATTTCTTTGCCTCTTGCATATCTTCAAGACTGAGATACAATATACCCCTCTTCTTTGGAGTGGGTTTAGGCGGTGGTTCAGGAATAGTCCAATCATCATAATTTTTCAATATGTTATTCAATAATTCTTTATCTTGAGCAATAGTTTGTTCCGTGAAAACACAACCAGCACAACTATCTAGCAAGTCCCTAGAAGCACTGGTTAGTCCATTATAGAAGATATCAAGTATTTTATTTTTCTTAAGAGGATGATCAGGCAAAGCATTAAGTAACTGGCAAAGCCTCCCCCAAGCTTGTGGGAGACTCTCTTCTTTAGTTTGCACAAAGTTAAATATTTCCTGTAAGACAGCTTGTTTCATATGAGCGGAAAAATATTTTTCAGAGAAGTAATAAACCATATCCTAGGGACTATGCACACAACCAGGAGCAAGAGTATTGTACCAAGCTTTAGCATCACCCTTTAATAAGAAAGGAAATAATTTGAGAATAAAGTAATAACGAGTTTTCTTATCATGTTTAATAAGGGTGGCTATGTCATTCAACGTAGTAAGATGTGCCACAATAGTTTTAGTTTCATAACCATGGAAAGGATCAGATTCAACCAGAGTAATTAGCTCTGGGTCGACACAGAATTCATAATCCTTATCATCAACACAGATAGGTGAAGTAGCAAACTTAGGATCACATTTCATTCTAGCATTCGGAGATTTTTCTTTATACTTGTGTAGTAATTCCTCTAGATCATCTCTATCATTACAAGAAAGAATATATCTAGTTGCTTCTTCACTCATAACAAAACCTTCCGGTACCTTAGGCAATTCATATCTAGGAAGGCTAGTTCTAGCAGGTGTTTCAGGAGTTTTAGTTTTAAGCTCATCATCAGATTCAACAACATCATGTTGTATAACTCAAGCAATTTGTTTATCAAGAAATTCACCAAGTGGCACATCATCATTATCAGGAAAGGTACAAGAATCATCGCAAGCATCATTCATAGTAGAAGTAGCATCATCAATAACTTGCGACATATCGAATTAATAGCATGTGGTGGTGTTGAAAGTTTACTCATAACAGAAGGTGAATCTAAAGCATGACTGGATGGCAGTTCCTTACCTCCCCTCGTCCTTGAGGGAAATATCTTAGTCTTCAGATCCTTCAGATTCTTCATAGTGATAATACAATAATAATACCAAGTGACTCAACAAATATAGCTATGCTCCCCGGCAACGGCGCCAGAAAAAGGTCTTGATAACCCACAAGTATAAGGGGTCGCAACAGTTTTCGAGGGTAGAGTATTCAACCCAAATTTATAGATTCAACACAAGGGGAGCCAAAGAATATTTGAAGGTATTATCAGTTGATGTGTCAATTCAACCACACTTGGAGATTAATTATCTGCAGCAAAGTGATCAGTACAAAGTAGTTTGATAGATTTGATAGTAGTAGCAGGATCAGTAATAGTAACAGTGATAGCAGTGATTTGTAGCAAGTGTAACAGTGATGATAGCAGTAGTAACTTAGCAGAAACAATAAGGATAAATTCGTAGGCATTGGATTGGTGACTTGTTGGATGATATTCATCATGTGACAGTTATAACCTAGGGCGATATGGCACTTGCTCCAGTTCATCGATATAATGTAGGCATGTATTCTGTAAATAGTCATATGTGCTGTATTAAAATAACTTGCATGACATCTTTCATCCTACCCCCCGTGGCAGCGGGGTCCATATTGGAAACTAAGGGATATTAAGGACTCCTTTTAATAGAGAACAGGAACAAAGCATTAACACATGTTGAATACATGAACTCCTCAAACTATAGTCATCACCGGGAGTGGGCCTGGTTGTTGTCACTCCTGGGTTGCCGGATCATAACCGTAGTAGGTAACTATCACTTGCAAGATCGGATCTAAAACATGGATATAATAATGAATTCATAAATGGTCCAGATCTGAAATCATGGCACCCGGGCCCAAAGTGACAAGCATTAAGCATGACAAAGTCATAGAAACATCAATCTAAGAACATAGTGGATACTAGGGATCAAGCCCTAACAAAATTAACTCGATTACATGATGAATCTCATCCAACTCCTTCCCGACCAGGGATCCTACGAAGGAATTACTCACTCCCGTGGGGAGCATCATGGAATTGGCGATGGAGAAGGGTTGGTGATGATGAAGAACGAAGATCCCCCTCTCCCGAGCCCCAAACGGACTCCAGATCCGCCCTCCCAAGGAAGAACATGGCTTGGCGGCTGCTCCGTCTCCTGGATCATGATAATTCTTTCTCCCTCATTTTTTCTGGAATAATGTGATTTTATAGTATCAGGGGGTCATCAGTGGGGCCACTAGGTGGATACAGCCCACCTGGCGCGCCAAGAGAGGGGGGCGCGCCCTAGTGGGTTTTGCCCACCCAGGGGGCCCTCTCCGGTGGGTCTTGGCTCTAGAAATTCTTATTATTGGTATAAAAAATCCTCAAAAAGTTTCATTCCATTCCGAGAACTTTTATTTCTGCACAAAAACAACACCATGGTAGTTCTGCTGAAAACAACGTCAGTCTGGGGTTATTTTCATTCAAATCATGCAAATTAGAGTCCAAAACAAGAGGATAAGCGTGAGAAAAAGTAACTACATTGGAGACGTATCTGTTACGTGGCACAAGAGAGGCTAGCAATGGTGGAAGGGTGAGAGTCCGTATAATCCATGGACTCAACATTAGTCATAAAGAACTCACATACTTAATGCAAAAAATTATTAGTCATCGAAACAAAGTACTACGTGCATGCTTCTCGGGGATAGATTGGTAGGAAAATACCATCGCTCATCCCCGACTGCCACTCATAAGGAAGATAATCAAAAAATATCTGATGTTGGAACTTCGTTACATAACGGTTCACCATGCGTGCATGCTGTGGGACTCAAAAACCTCAACACAAGTATTTCTCAAATTCACAACTACTCACTAGCATGACTCTAATATCACCCATCTTCATATCTCAAAATAATCATAAGGAATCAAACTTCTCATAGTATTCAATGCACTTTAGATGAACGTTTTTATTATATCCCTCTTGGATGCCTATCATATTAGGACTAAATTTATAACCAAAGCAAATTACCATGCTATTTAAAGACTCAAAATAATATGAGTGAAGCATGAGAGTTCAAAAATTTCTATAAAATAAAACCACTCCCGTGCTCTAAAAAGATATAAGTGAAGCAGTAGAGCAAAATTGCCTAGCTCAAAAGATATAAGTGAAGCACATAGAGTATTCTAATAAATCACGATTCACGCGTGTCTCTCCCAAAAGGTGCGTACAGCAAGGATGATTGTGGCAAACTAAAAAGTAAAGACTCAAATCATACAAGACGCTCCAAGCAAAACACATATCATGTGGTGAATAAAAATATAGCCTCAAGTAAAGTTACCAATAGGCAAAGACGAAAGAGGGGATGCCTTCCGGGGCATCCCCAAGCTTAGGCTCTTGTTTTTCCTTGAATGTTACCTTGGGGTGCCTTGGGGATCCCCAAGCTTAGGCTCTTGCCACTCCTTATTCCATAGTCCATCAAATCCTTACCCAAAACTTGAAAACTTCACAACACAAAACTCAACAGAAAATCTCATAAGATCCTTTAGTATAAGAAAATAAATCACCACTTTTGGTACTGTTGTGAACTCATTATTATTTTATATAAGTGTAATATCTACTGTATTCCAACTTGTCCATGGTTCATACCCCCGATACTACCCATAGATTCATCAAAATAAGCAAACAACACATAGAAAATGGAATCTGTCAAAAACAGAACAGTGTGTAGCAATCTGTAACTCTCGAATACTTTTTTAACTCAAAAAATTCTAAAAAATAGGAAACCCTGATAAATTTGTTAATTAATCTTTTATAAAAAGAAGCAGTATTTTATTGCGATTCTGATAAAAATGAAAATTAATTTCCTGGGCACAAAAGTTTCTGTTTTTCAGCAAGATCAAATCAACTATCACTGTAAGCTATCCCAAAGGTGTTACTTGGCACAAACACTAATTGAAACACAAAAATAACATCTAACCAGAGGCTAGATAAATTATTTAATGCAAAACAGGACCTAAAAAGCAATAACAAAAATAAAATTGGGTTGCCACCCAACAAGCGCTATTGTTTAACACCCCCAGCTATGCATAAAAACACGAATATATCTAGGTATTGTCATCTTTGGTATGCAATCCATAAGTGGGTCTCATAATAGATTCATACGGCAATTTAATTTTCTTTCTTGGAAAGTGTTCCATGCCCTTCTTTAACGGAAATTGAAATCTAATGTTTCCATCTTTCATATCAATAATTGCACCAATCATTCTAAGGAAAGGTCTACCAAGAATAATAGGACATGTAGGATTGCAATATATGTCAAGAACAATGAAATCTACGGGCACATAATTCTTGTTTGCAACAATAAGAACATCATTAATCCTTCCCATAGGTTTATTAATAGTGGAATCTTCAAGACGCAAATTTAAAGAACAATCATCAAACTCACGAAAACCTAACACATCACATAAAGGTTTTGGAATAGTGGAAACGCTAGGAATCAAATCACACAAAGCATGACACTCATAATCTTTAATATTAATTTTAATAGTAGGTTCCCACTCATCATAAAGTTTTCTAGGGATAGAAACTTCCAATTCAAGATTTTCTTTAAAAGATTGCATCATAGCATCAACGATATGTTTAGTAAGAGCTTTGTTTTGATTAAAAGCATGAGGAGAATTCAACATGGATTGCAACAAGGAAATACAATCTATTAAAGAACAATTATAATAATTAAATTCCTTGAAATCAAAAAGAGTGGGTTCATTGCTACTTAAAGTTTTGACCTCTCCAATCCCACTTTTATCAATTTTTGCATCAAGATCTAAAAACTTTGAATCATTAGGACGCCTTTTAACAAAGTTGACTCATTTGTAGTCCCATCTTTATCAAGATTTATATTGGAAAACAAAGATTCAATAAGATTCTCATCAATCACTTTAAGACCTTCATCATTATTTTTACGGAAACTAGAAGAACATGTTTTTACAAACCAATCTTTTTTAGCATGCATCTTAGCGGTTCTTTCTTTGCACTCATCAATGGAAATTCTCATAGCTTTGATAGACTCATTGATATCGTGCTTGGTTGGAATAGATCTAAGTTTCAAAGAATTAACATCAAGAGAAATTCTATCCATGTTCCTAGCCATATCATCAATCTTAAGCAATTTTTCTTCAAACAAAGCATTGAAGTTCTTTTGCGAACTCATAAACTATTTAACACTATTCTCAAAATCAGAGGGCATCTTATTATAATTTCCATAATAATTGTTGTAGGAATTACCATAATTATTAGAGGAATTACTAGGAAACGGCCTAGGATTAAAGTTACCTCTAAATGCGTTATTACCAAAATTGTTCCTACCAACAAAATTCACATCCATAGATTAATTATTATTTTCAATCAAACTAGACAAAGGCATATCATAAGGATCAATAGAAGCACGCTTGCTAGAAAATAATTTCATAAGCTCATCCATCTTTCCACTCAAAACATTAATCTCTTCAATCGCATGCACCTTTTTACAAGTGGAAGATCTTTTGGTGTGCCATTGAGAATAATTAACCATAATATTATCTAGGAGTTTAGTAGCTTCTCCTAAAGTAATTTCCATAAAAGTGCCTCCCGCAGCTGAATCTAAAAGATTTCTAGAAGCAAAATTCAATCCAGCAAAAAATTGTAGAATCATCTGAGGGAGTCCTGGACTAGGGGGTCCTCGGGTGTCTGATCTATTGGATATGGGCTGGACTGATGGGCCATAAGGATACAAAGACCGAAGACTCCACCCGTGTCCGGATAGGACTCTACTTGGCGTGGAAGGCAAGCTTGGCGACCAACTATGAAGATTCCTTTCTCTGTAACCGACCTTGTGCAACCCTAGATCCATCCCGTGTCTATATAAACCAGAGGGCTCGGCCCGTAGATAGGACGAATCCTCATAATCATAGCCAGACTAGACTCTTAGGGTTTAGTCATTACGATCTCGTGGTGGATCAACTCTTGTAATACTCATATTCATCAAGATCAATCAAGCAGGACATAGGGTATTACCTCCATAGAGAGGGCCCGAACCTGGGTAAAACATTGTGTCCCCTGTCTCCTGTTACCATCGATCCTAGACGCACAGTTCGGGACCTCCTACCCGAGATCCGCCGGTTTTGACACCGACATTGGTTCTTTCATTGAAAGTTCCACTGTGCCATCCTAAAAAGGTTTGATGGCCCCTTCAATCATCAACAACGATGCTGTCCGAGGTGAGACGTTCCTCCCTGGACAGATCTTCGTGTTCGGCGGCTTCACACTGCGGGCCAACTCGCTTGGCCATCTGGAGCAGATCGATAGCTACGCCCTTGGCCACCAGGTCAAATTTGGGAGCTTGAACTACGTTGTGGACATCCGTGGAGACTTAATACTCGCTAGATTCGAGACCACGACAACCACTCCTGGTCACCCCGATGGACATGACCTAAATCTTTCATCAGACCGCATCGAGGAGATAGCTCCTGTAAGCGCTTTGGCCTTAGATCCGGAGCATAATGCGCCATCCAAGGACCGGAGGCTCGGCCCCACCACGGAGGCCACAAATTCCCCCATGTTGGAGCCACACATGGACTTAACCTCACACGATATCTGTGTCACCGGAACTCCGGACTCGTCTCCTGCAACAAGCTCCGAACCATGTGAGTTCACGGACGCCGAACTGGATCGTTTATCGATCTTCGAATTCAGCGCCGAAGACATCTTCCAGCACTCACCTTTGGGCGACATGCTAAACTCATTAAAGAACCTGTCCTTGGCGGGGGACTCACAGCCGAACTATATCCGGTTCGAACTAGAAGCTGATGACAGGGAATTTTGCTCCCCACCCGCCACCCACTTTATAGCCACTGTTGAAGACTTAACTGCCATGCTCGATTATGGCTCCGATGCCATTGACGTTATGGACGACGATGCCGGAGAAGAAGAGGCCCAGGACCTGCTGTTCAACGGATGCTGGACGGCCACATCATCGTATGATGTATACATGTTGGATGCACCAAAGGAGAACAGCAGTGATGACAAAGAAGGTCCAATTGAAGGTAAACCTCCTGAGATACAATGGAAACGCCAGCGTCAGCGACGCTGCTCTAAGTCACGACGCAGTAAAGATAGCAACATCGGCACAGGAGAAGATAACACTCTAGAAGGTGTCGAAGACAAGGAAGACCCCGTTGACGCAGCTACCGAACAGGATGAACAGGAAGATGGGTAGGTTAGCCCTAGTAACAGGCCACACACGAGGACTCGGAGGACAGTAATTATCTTCTGCTCTCCGAGGATGAGGCGAGCCTCGGCACCAAGGATTTCATCGTGCCGGAGGAACCTCTTGAGCAGGAGCATTTCAAGTGCCAACTAATAGCCACTGCAAGGATCCTGAAAAAGAAGCAACAGCAGCTTCAAGCTGACCAAGATCTGCTCAACGATAAATGGACCGACGTCCTAGCAGCCGAAGAATACGGCCTCAAGCGCCCGCCCAAAAGCTACCCGGAGCGCAAATTACTACCTCAGTTTGACGACGAGGCACCAGAACACATACCACTATTGTGCAATGCGGCTGACCGACCACCATGTGGCTGGGACAAAGCGGCAACCCAACCTGAACACCAGCCCGCCCCGCCTCATCGCAAAGGCAGAGGTAAATTAGCTCACGGTCATACATATGACCTTCGACATGACCTGAACAAAGCAGGACATACCAGATCGATCTATGGATCGCGAGGACGTGCCCTGACACGCGACGACGGCCACCTGTTCGGATGTGACAAACCTAGTCATGCGCGGGCTGAAAGCCGCAGACGGACCCCATCAGAGCTACCTCGCGATATGGCCCGATATAGAGGCGCCGCACACCCTCATTGCTTCACTGATGAAGTCATGGTACATGAATTCCCAGAAGGGTTCAAACCCATGAATATAGAATCATATGATGGCACCACAGACCTCGCGGTATGGATTGAAGACTTCATTCTCCACATTCATATGGCCCACAATGATGACCTTCATGCCATTAAGTACCTCCCCCTGAAACTCAAAGGACCAGCACGACACTGCTTGAACAGCCTTCCTGAAAACTCCATCGGCAGCTAGGAGGACTTGGAGGAAGCCTTCCTAGATAACTTCCAAGGTACATACGTTCGACCTCCGAACGCTGATGACTTAAGCCATATAGTTCAATAGCCCGGCGAGTCCGCCAGGAAATTCTGGACCAGGTTCCTAACTAAAAAGAACCAGATAGTCGACTATCCGGATGCCGAAGCCCTAGCGGCCTTTAAACACAGCATCCACGACAAATGGCTCGCCCGCCACCTCGGCCAAGAGAAGCCGAAGACCATGGTGGCCCTCACGGTACTCATGACCCGCTTTTGCGCGGGTGAGGATAGTTGCCTGGCCCGTAGCAAAAACAATGCAAGCGACGCCGGCACCCCCGAAGCTAAACATAGCAACGACAAGTCTCGACGCAACAGGTACAAATGTGGAAATAACAATGACAACACCGAGGATACGGCGGTCAATGCCGAATTCAGTGGCTCTAAGCCTGGTCAGCGGAAGAAGCCTTTCAAAAAGAACTATTCAGGCGCATCTAGCCTGGACCGCATACTCGATCATCCGTGCCAGATTCATGGCACCCCAGACAAACCACCCAATCGTACCAATAGAGATTGTTGGGTTTTTAAACAGACTGGCAAGTTAAATGCCGAAAACAAGGACAAGGGATCACAAAGCGAAGACAACGATGAGGAGCCCCGGCCGCCGAACACAGGGGCATAGAAGAAGTTCCCTCCTCAGGTCAAAATGGTAAACATGATATGCGCTACCCATATCCTCAAGAGGGAGCGCAAGCGCACGCTCAGGGACGCCTACGCGATAGAGCCAGTCGCCCTAAAATTTAATCCATGGGCGTCATGCCCGATCACTTTTGATCGCCGGGATCATCCGACCAGTATCTGTCATGGTGGTTTAGCCGCATTGGTCCTAGACCCAATAATTGATGGGTTCCACCTGACGCCAGTCCTGATGGACGGTGGTAGTAGCCTCGACTTGCTCTATCAGGATACCATGCGCAAAATGGGCATTAACCCATCACGGATCAAGCCCACAAAGACTACCTTTAAAGGAGTCATACCGGACAACTTCCGAAGTGAGGAGTTAATCTTCGATATCGTCCCCTTTCACAGCGGCTACCACGCACTGCTCGGACGGACCGCATTTGCTCGATTCAATGCGGTGCCACACTACGCTTATCTCAAGCGTAAGATGCCTGGACCACGCGGCATCATAACAGTCAATGGAAATATGGAACGCTCCCTCCGCACCGAGGAGCACACCGCTGCCTTAGTAGCAGAGGTACAGGGCGGCCTTGTCAAGTAGAACCTCAATTCGGCGGCCGATCCCTCACACACTGTCAAGAGAGTCCGAACCATTCTGCGGAAGGACAGCTCGGCTCGCCAGGAGCTCGACTAGCAATTTAGCCTCCGTCCCCGTCGTGACCAAGTGGCGGCTATCGTACCATGCATACATAATTACGCACTAAAAATACCATGGACCTGGATGGAGGCATAATCAGCTTGTGATCCAGAATACGGCTCGACCGCCCCGGACACTCATACTTTCACTATTCCCCTTCTTCTTTGGTTTTTCATTTTTTACAGGCCTTTTCTGGCGGTCGGGCCATCGATTCTTTTTGAAGGATAAAAACACCATGATAACAAGAAGCATGGACGTACGGGGAACCTCTTAGGTGGTCTCTTTAACAATCCAATTACCTATCTTCAGGACCCACACACAGCTCTCTCTGTGAAGGCATAGTAAATAGCCTTTCCGCTTATTGCACTACTTGTATAAATGTGCTTCAACGCACCAATGAAATTATAATAGAAACAGTTTGCGGCCTAAATTTTCACGGCTCTAGCTTACCACTGTTTCTTCCTTTGTTTCTTTTTGTCTTTTCCTTTTTGGTAACTCTATCAGATAACACCCGTACACTCGGGTACGTTTCAATTTGCCAGGGGCTTCATAGCGCCCCGCAACATGGCAGCAAAAGTTGGAACACTTTTACAGTATAGTTCGGCACCCCGAATTTAGCACTATATGCATTGGCTCTGAATCATGTCTTTGGTCAATAGTTGGGTTACCCGGCTCCTGTGCTTGCTACCTTACGTTCCGCTATATCGGCTAAGGTAGTAAAGGGAGAACTACTGTGATTGTGCCTTGGTTTATCCAAAGGAGCACCTCAGTAGAGAAAGCCGAAAACTGACTGTCATGATGTGGCAACAGCCGGTCAGCTGTTCGGAGGTTGCAAATTGTTGGAGATTTCTTTCGCATTACGCGAAGGATTGGTACTTCCTGATCAGACGCTCATAGCACTCTTGTTCGAATACTAGGGGCTGCGCCCATGTTTTATTGTCAAACTCCTATGGCTAAGTGAGGGCGTTAAAGCCGCATAGTCTGATTTCCTGGTTCGTCGCGCTAAACAACTCCTTCAAGGACCATATAATTGGATCAAGATTGTTTAGATTCCATCCCGAACACCTCCGTACTACCTACGTGGGGTAGAAGCCGACGACTGGCCAACCCTCAGATTTCATACAACACGGCCGCATAGGAGGAAAAAATTAAAACATAACAAGCATTATATTACAAACCGACTTTGTTTCATCATACAAGGCAAAGACAACACGAATGTATTCATTCGAAAATAATGTCTTGCCCACATTGCGTTGCTACAATGCGAGACCCCTCTAGGACGTCTGCAAAATAGCGCTCGGGTGTGCGGTGCTTCTTGCCCTCTGGCGGCCCCTTGGTCAGCTCAATGACGTCCATCTTCGCCCACCACATCTTGCAGCGGGCGAAGGCCATGCGCGCACCTTCAATACAGGCCAATCGCTTGACGATGTCCAGCTAAGGACAGGCATTCACCCGCTGCTTCACAAGTCCGAAGTAGCTGTCGGGCATAGCTTCGGCTGGCCACAGCCGGATTATCAAATCCTTAATGGCTAGTTCGGCCACCCTATGCAGCTCCACCAGCTGTTTCAGCTGATCAGTGAAGGGCGCGGGATGCTTTGGCGCAAGATACTGCGACCAGAACAACTTCTCCGCTGAGCTTCCTTCTTCGGCTCGGAAGAACTCCGCGGCGTCGGACACACTACGCGGTAGATCTGCAAATGCCCCTAGAGAGCTCCGAATCTGGGTTAGTAGAAGATATTTCTTCTTCACATGCTTGCTTTGCATACTAAATTCCTTACCCGCTGCGATCTTCCTGGCCTCCGGGATCTCCTGGAGGGCACTCTGGGCTTCAACCCGGACCGCTTCCACGCTTTGACGAGCCTTTGAGAGTTCGGTCTCTCGAGCCGAAACATCGCCCTCCAGGGTCTCGTACTTCTTCACTACGTCCTGGAGCTCTTGCTGGACCTCGTTCAGCCGGGCTTTTAGCCTCTTGCGAGCGGCCTGCTCCTTGATGGCTTTCCCCTCGGCTTCGGTCAAGGCCTTTTTCAGGGCCTCGACCTCGATCGTCACCCCTATACATATAATGACACTATGGTTAGTATACATTATTCACTCTTTCTGAATACATAGCGAGCGATTGCATACCTTGCTAGTCTTCCAGCTGCTTCCTCGCCTGGCCGAGCTCTTCTTCGGCCCGCTCCAATCTCTTCTTCAGTCCGGAGACTTCGGTAGTCTGAGAAGTCATGGCCAGCAGCGACGCCTTCTTATTCACATCGGACAAAGTTTGGTTAGTTTCCTGCGAAATTTAATTGATCCTCTGTCTGGCTTTTCCTTCCGAACACCGGACAGTGTCTCAGGGGCAACTGTCTATGCGGGGATTTTCTCGGTTAAGCGCCGCTTACCTCAAAACCTGTCAGTAGGCTGCTGTAGGCTTCGGTCAGTCCGCTTTTAATGGACTGAACCTTCTCAATCACCGTACCCATAAGGGTACGGTGTTCTTCCACAATGGAACACCCCGTAGCGCTTCCAATAGATTGTCCGGCGCCTCTGGTTGGACAGAGGTCACCGGTGGGATGGGCACGCCTCCTTCTCTTGAAGGAAGCTGCTTGTCGGACTCCGGGGCCGTATGGGTATCCGGATTCGAGCTCATATGGGGGCCGAATTGAGAACGGCCCCCATCGTCAGTCTCCATGGGGGTCGGTTCCCCATGTGTCCGACGGCCGAGGTGTCGCCTTTCGGCGCTGCCACAACGGGCTGCTGAACCTCCCCCTAGCCTGGGAAGGTCCTTTGGGAGAGAACCTCGTCGTCTCCCTTGGCCTTGGGAGAGTAAGCGGCCGGCGGTGTCTTGCTGGCCATCTCCTTTGAGTCCAACGAGCCTCTTGATGAGGATCGTTGAGGGCTGTCGTGGGTCGGACTACAATAACATGATTAAATCATATAACATATCATAAGGAGGAAAAGCCGGATAAATGGACATGTACAGGTTCTTAGCACTCACGATGCGGCTAGGGGCTTGTTCCGGGGGTGCCGCTCCGGACTACTTTCGACATCCCACGCGAAGCTGCCCTCGAGAGTGCCTTTCCCCTTCTTGGGCGCCTCCGCCTCCAGAATTGTGGAGGCCGCCCTCTTCTTCCTCCCCCCATCAGAGAGAGAATCGCTTTCCTCCTCCTCCTCCTCGTCTTCGGGAGCGGAGGAGCGGGTCTTGTCTTCAGATGTCGCGTCCGAAGCACCCTTGCGGCGGGGGCCACTCCGGACCCCCTTGGCCTTCCCCGTGGCCTTCTTCTCCAGCACCGTATAGGGCGCCGGCACCAGCATCTTCGCTAAACATGGGATGACTAGCTCTTCAGGCAGCGGAGCCGGACACTCGATCTGCTCTGCCCTCTTCATCCAATCCTGAAAAAGCAATAATGATAAAAGTTTAGATATCATCCTTGAAACAAACAAGTAGAGGATGCGTTGAAAACTTACCTCGTTGGTGGGGTGGTTAATGTCGTGCCCACGGTTCGAATCCATGGCTGGTGATATCTCGTTGCCCTTGAAGAGCAACTTCCAGGCATCTTCATGAGTTATTTTGAAGAGCCTCTCCAGGGTTTGGTGCCTCTTCGGATTGAACTCCCAAAGGGGGCGTTTTCGGCTTTGGCAGGGGAGGATCCGACGAACCAGCATCACTTGGATTACATCAAGGAGCTTGACGTCCTTATCCACCATGCTTTGAACGCGCATCTGCAACGCTATCAGCTCATCTGGCGAACACCAGTTCGGGCTCTTCTCGACCTAGGAGGTGAGTCACATGGGAGTGCCGGAGTTAAATTTGGCAGTTGCGGCCCAGTTTGTGTCATGGGGTTCTGTGATGTAGAACCATTGTTTCTGCCATTCCTTGACTGTCTCCAGAAAATGCCTTTCGGCCAGGAGAGATTACTTAGCTTGCTCACCATGGCGCCCCCGCACTCCGCTTGCTGGCCATCCACCACCTTCGGCTTCACGTTGAAGACCTTGAGCCACAGCCTGAAGTGGGGTTGGATGCGGAGGAAGGCCTCACACACGACGATGAACGCCGAGATGTTGAGGAAAGAGTTCGGGGATAGATCATGGAAGTCTATCATGTAAAAATACATCAGCCTGCAGATGAAATGGTGGAGTGGAAACCCTAGCCCGCGAAGGAAAGAGGGATGAATACCACCCTCTCATTGGGTTTTGTCGTGGGGACAATTTGCCCCTGGGCTGGAAGACGGTGGGCGATTTCCTCCGCCAAGTACCCGGCCGCCCGAAGCTCAGTAATGTCCTTCTCCTTGATGGAGGAGACCATCCACTTGCCTTGACCTCCGGATCCGGACATGGTTGAGTGCTAGCTTGAGTGGGAAGAAGAAGAGAACTTGGGCGCTGGAGCTCAAGAGTGGAAAGGGCAGAGGAAGAGAGAAAGCGTGGGAGAAGAAGGGGGAATCCTTATCCCCTTATAAAGGCAGTGAATATCAAACGCCTCCCCACTCGCCCTAAAACTCGCCTATTCCCAAGGGCTGTGTAAACGACACGGTTGGGTTACCCACGCCCGCATTGATGAAAATCCCGTAATAAGGGGACATGATCTCTGCTTTGACAAGACGTGCCAATGGAAACCGCATCTCGAAGCGCGGAACGACGGACAAAAAACGGTTCGATATAGTGACCGAACAGATGTGATGTCATCTTGCAAAAAGTTGTCAGCAGATGGGACTTCTGAAATACTATATTCCTTGCGGTTGTGTGTGGAACTTGTGTTGCAGATTTGGACACCTTTGTTTCATCCGAAGACTATCCTGGAGTATTCAGAAAGTAGAACCCGTGTTACAATGCTGAAGACAATCTGCGCGCCGGACACATCATCATTGAAGCCTGGTTCAGGGGCTACTGAGAGAGTCCTGGACTAGGGGGTCCTCAGGTGTCCGATCAATTGGATATGGCCCAGACTGATGGGCCACAAGGATGCTGAGGGAGTCCTGGATTAGGGGGTGTTCGGGTAGCCGGACTATACCTTCAGCCGGACTCCTAGACTATGAAGATACAAGATTGAAGACTTCGTCCCGTGTCCGGATGGGACTTTCCTTGGCGTGGAAGGCAAGCTTGGCAATGTGGATATTCAAGATCTCCTACCATTGTAACCGACTATGTGTAACCCTAACCCTATCCGGTGTCTATATAAACCGGAGGGTTGTAGTCTGTAGGACAGAATCAACTCCATACACAATCATAACATTGGCTAGCTTCTAGGGTTTGGCCTCCTTGATCTCGTGGTAGATCTACTCTTGTACTACCCATATCTTCAATATTAATCAAGCAGGAGTAGGGTTTTACCTCCATCAAGAGGGGTCGAACCTGGGTAAAACAAAGTGTCCCCGGTCTCCTGTTACCATCCGGCCTAGACGCACAGTTAGGTACCCCCTACCCGAGATCCGCCGGTTTTGACACCGACATTGGTGCTTTCATTGAGAGTTCCGTTGCGTGATCAACAAAAGGATCGATGGCTCGCCTGCAGATCAACTGCGACTTCGGCATCTTCGTCACCAGCTCGACTAGTCACCTTGGTTCGACCAAGAATTGCGCCCCATGTTCGGATCACCATGTCCGTACGAGGGCCTTCATCAAACATCAACTCCGGTCTCTATCAAGATCACGGAGGAATCATCTATGGAGCTCGGGGGCTCAATCTCAACATTGCCCTCAAGCGACCGTGCTGTTTTTTCTGGACAGTGAACTCGTATCTGCCACCACCACCTCCTCGAGTATCGCTTTGACGATCGCTTTGGTAGAATTGTGCGGAATTGAGTCTACAACAACCCTGGAAAATTTTGTCGAGTTCCGATGGAGGAATCTCTGGCAATCCACGATATACCGGAGCCCTGTCAAATCTGGAGGGGAATCTGGACGAGTTTAGGGCGTGGTGTCCAGCTTCTAGCTCGAACGTCCTTTGAAGATCCAACCGTTGATCAGCTGCGGAATTCCTATATCTAGCACCTCTCAAAATTTCAGCTCGATCCGACCATCCAAACTCTGGGAACCTTCTGATTAGTGCATCACTTTTCGGATATGTTTTCTGCGCGAAAACGAATCCGAACCAAGTTCATCTTTTTTATGAACAGGATTTCGGACATCCCTTTTGAAGGAAGTTTCTTATGGGGTATTGTGTTTTGTTCCCGAACACATCCCACTAACTATAAGATCTTTTGAACATGATCTTCAACATCATGCTGGTGTCAAACCAGTCCGGCAATATTACTCCACGGCTGCCGACCTGCGCTAGACACGTCGTCACTTTGTTGAGCCGAGCTCAACTTCTTCGGATCATCATCTCGGCAGGCCGAATGAGAGCCCGGCATCGCGAAGGATAAATCATCACCAACATCGCCGCCCCACGAACTACACAGAGCGGGCATACCGGCATCGCCGCACGGTCGCTTCATCAAGCCGGCATCGACCACGTCACGACCTACATCGACAGGGCCGCACTATTGCTTCTTCAAGCTGGTGTCCATCACGCCGACCTACTTCGACTCATCGGCTGACATTGAGGCTTCGACATCTCGGCTGGACCGGGGGCTTCATCATCTCTTCATCAACCTACTCCGGTAACGGGTGTACGGATTGAGTCCCAGTTTTGGGAATCACCTTCCTTCGGATTGCTACAACAAATAAACCAGGTGCTATTAACCCTAGTATTTTTTGCTTGTTTGGGTTTAATTTTTCCCAAGGAATTATTACTCTGGTTTGTCCATCATATATACACAGGTCTATCAAATGGTGGCCGCATTAACGGGTCGCATGGTGGTCCGGTCAGTCTCCGTACATAGTCCGACGAATGCCGCACTCGGAGCTCGGACCGACCTGCGAATTCAGGCTTTGCCACGCCTTTACCGCATCACGCCGACGCCCTGCATCGACATTGACTTTGGCGCCAGGCCATATTTCTTTTATTACTCACTTTGCATAAATTATTTATTATGCAACATTTTTTATTATTATTACTATTATCTCCGGTTTGCACTATCTTATGAGGCATAGGAAAATGATCCAGCTGGACTATATCCTTTGGCGTCACCTCGGCTGGACGGGGGGCTTCGTCGACACTTCATTACCCCATGCCGGGGACTTCGGCGTCACTCTGCCGGCCTGCATTGATCGTGCTATGTCACCACTTTGGAGTGCCGAGCTCTTTGCTCCGCCACCTCAGGACCAGCTTGGGGGATGGAACCTTGCCCCGCATCAAGCTCGGACCGCATCACCAATAACCGAACACATTAACCAGCTAAGTCGCTTTCATGCTCAAAGTTTTAATTTCTAACTTGTGTTCGGTTCGACCAAGCATTATACTTTTTTGGAAAAAAGTTGCTTGTAAAAAATTTGCTTGTCCAAACTTTGTTTGTGACACACAAATCCAAGGACCCAATTCACTTGGGGGCTTCATTTATGAAGCTTTCCCACTTGCATATGATTATACTTGTACGGCTTCGTTCCTTGTTCGTGTACTATGCCACAATATGCACCACATTGACTTAAGCGATTTGCAAGCTGGGTTGCCTCGCTCCTGTGTTTACCCCTACGTTCCCGATTGTTCGGCTAGGGAGTAAAGGGAGCACCTCTGCGATTGTCACGATTGGGTCGCACGAGCCGGACCTCAGACTGGGTGAAGCCGAAAGCTAGCGCTCTTATAGTTATTCAATGATGGTCGGCACACAACGGAACTCATGAGTACAAAAAATCTATTGCACAAGTCTCATAATAACAATGAGCACCGAAGAAAGGTATCGGTGGGGGTACTATTTTCTTCGAAGATGCTTCTTACACTTCACGGTAATATAGCATAAGTTCCCTGAGCACGCTTTGTCTGTTACAGCCTTATGGCCTAATTGCCTGGTTATTGGAAACACCGTCGATATTCTCGACCGATGGAGTACATAACACTTTTCGGTCCTTTACCGAAGAGGGAGAAGATGACGGTCGGTTAAGACGCGTTTAAAGTTCGGTTGAACATAGGTATGATATAAGTACTTCGATACATGAAATCATTCTTTCACCCAAGTCACTTGGGGGCTCTTAAATTTATATGAGCTATTTTATAGTAAATGTGTTTTATTCTTGGTCGTTGCAAAGTCTTTTTCTATCACGCCCTTTTCGACGTGAGTGTGTGGTCAATAGCCAGCCATAGGCTGACCCGCTTGAAGTCTTGAGATCGGATGTGTAATGTTAAAGCACGACAGAAGCACTCTTTTTTCTAAGACCAATTTTCGGATTGGCACCGAACACTTGATATTGTTCGGACGTCATGTTTGTACTGACGTTTCTTGGTTTTCCAAGCTTTTTTGGCACTTTTAAACTATTTGTGCTTTTCCAGCATTAGTCTCGCAGTGCAGCGCCGGACACCTTTTAGGGATTCGGCAAAACATCCTCAGATATTGCTATATATGCATCGGTTTCGAATTATGTCTTCGGTCAATAGTTGGGTTGCCCGGCTCCTGCACTTTCTTCCTACGTTCCGTTTTGTTCGTCCAGGCGTGCAAAGGGAGAACCACTGCGATTGTGCTTCCAGCTCACATGGTTAAGCACCTCAGTGGAGAAAGCCGAAAACTGACTATCACAATAAGCGTAAACTGGTCAGCGATCCGATGACTATGGGTCGTTCATAACATTGGCCGAAGTGTTTTCGGCTTGACCTCGACTGTCACCGAACACTACCGGGGGCTATTAACTGGCCTCCCAAACTAAATCCTCGATATTTTGCTCTTACATTAGAGTTGAGGTTTAATGATCATGCTTAGCATGCCAACCCTGCAGGGCTTGGTGCTGCTGGACCATCTTGTCGCAGAGGTAGTCGTCCCGCCCACACTTTAGGGCGGCCTCGTCGGAGAATCCGGACCGGGCTATGGCCTCGTACTCCGTAGGGAGGCTGGACTCCACCTTCGGCCTGACAAGCCGGGCAGAGGTGGGGAAGGACTCGGCGACGTGGATGCCGCAGCTGCGGGTGCGCCGGCTGACCGGCGCTTCCTGGGGCTCCAGCTTGACGGGAAGGAGGGAGGGAGAGCCGAATGAGCGGCCAGACGAGGAGGAGGACGCCGGATCCATGCGTCCGGTGTCCACGAGCTCCCACGCCAGAGGGAGAAGGTGGGGGCAGTGGGGTACTCCAGCCTCGGCGTGTTGCCGCCCTCGATATACTCGAGGACGGCCTCGAGTGTGCGGCCGGGCACGCCCCACCATCAGCAGCGCCCGTCAGTGCTGTGCCTCCTGTAGGTCACGATGCCGTTGGTGGCCTCGAGCTGCTCGACGTGGCGACGGCAGAAGTACAGCTCCCACAGCGTGCTGTCGGGGGCGTACATCGGCCCTTCTCTCGACGCCTGCGGTAGAGAGGAACGGATACGGGCGATCTCCGAATGCCTGGCTACCCCGATGGGCGGCGATGGCATCGGGACCCGGTCGGCATTTATCCTCCACGCCTCGGGCACCCGCATGTCCGGCGGGACCGGGTACTCGGCCTCAAAGAGAAGCCGAGCTTCGTCCTTGCAAAGGTGGCGGCGGCCGAAGCCGTTCGCCTCCGCGCCATCGCCTGGGAAGCGCTCGGCCATTTGGTGAGGAGAGAAGAGAGGGAGGAATGGGGGTGTCGGCGGTGGAGAGCGAGGTCTGCGTGTGGCTCACCGGTGCGGGAGGGGCGGCTTATATTGGCGGCGCCAACGTGGCCGCCGTGTGTACGCGTGGCAGGCAAGGGACGTGCGTCGCCCCGGCTTCACTGCACCGCCCGTGAGGCATCAATGGACGCTGACCGGCATGGCAACGCGCGGTAGCTTTGGCATTGATTCCCCCATGGGAAACCGAGGCAATGAGGACGACGAAGCGATGAGAACAGTCGGGTCTCTGCCAAGGAGGGCCCACCGTTTTTCATGCCAAAAACAATTCGGCCGGTGCCCCCAAGCGCCCCCTAGCGCGCCGAGTTCGGCATGGGTCCGCCGGTGCTAATTTCAGCCTGAGCCGGCGAAAAAGGGCCTTTTCGGGCACGACTGGGCCGATTTTTCGGTGCCAGCGGCCAAAAAATCGCTTGGGGGCCTTGTTGGGGCAGCGACTGGAGATGCTCTTAACAAAGTATCAGCCGTCTTATGACAATGACAACACTTGGGTAAAATTTGCCGACTCACGATGCCATAGATCTAACTCCACCAAAGCGTAAGCATGCTTTTACTCTTGACATTGACCTTGCTCCAATTATAAATGATGAAACCATATTCGAGGCCTTAACCACCATCGATTGGACATCACCTGACCTTTAGATGGTCGAAGAAGAAGAGCCACCGCGGGATGACCCGGAGCCGTCAACTCACCAAGAAGGAAACTGATTCATAGCAATGACGATCCAGGTGGCTTTCAGGCTAGGTTGTAGGAGTGTAGCTCCAGAAACACTTTGTTCCAAACTTTTTGGCTCATGAAAGCCTTGTAATAGGTTAGTCTAAAACAATGGTCCGCCATGTCATGCCTTCGTGCATGTTTATCTTGACCTTTGTCTGCCAGTTTAATCATTATGATAGGCCTGATGTGATCATATATTTGAGCCATACCAGGACTCTTATTTTCATTTGAAGTTTTGCATATCCTGCAAAAATTTAAACAACATATATACTGGTGACTCAAAGTCAAAAGCTAGGGCGGGTGAGAACCCAAAAATATGTAGCCTTATATGACTACGGGAAAGACTATAACCAAGTCAATTCAAGCCAAAACACACTGGTGACTTAAAGTCAAAAGCCAAGGCGGGTTACCAAACCCGAAGACTCGTGGTATCATAAAATACTTGAAAACATACCAGTAGAGTTAAATTTATGCTGCTGGCTTAAAATTAACAGCCAGTGTGGGTGAAAAGCCAAAGATTTGGAGCCTCTTGACCACGGCTGTGTAAACCAAAATATACTAGCGACTTAAAGTCCAAAGCCAGGGCGGGTTATACCCCAAAATACTCAAACATGAGCCATACCATCCGGAGCCTCGCGAGTCCGGTAGTCAAAATTTGCACAAACCAAAAATATCAGATAAAAATATCCCAAGAAACCAAAAGAGCAATTCAAAAAAACTCAAAGAATTGTTGGGCCGGTTTTCCAAAACACGACCAAACATGTTGGCTCACAGGCCTTGTGCTTTAAAGGCTGCACAGCCATTGAGTTTATCCTAACTCACTGTAAGCCGGCTCTCATGTGACAGAAGCCGCCATTTTAACCTTAACGAGTTCAGGGTCTTCAAAAAGATTGACTGTTAAGAGTTCGACGGGTCACCTGGCAGAGTAGCGGGTTGCAAACAGGCAGGTGTAACTCGTGATATGGCGACTCAGGCCGGTCAAGACGGTATGAAAGCTAAATCCGGTGGGTTGGAAGCCCCCAAGTGACCTTATGACCAATTAATAAAGACTCAAATACACAGAAATGAAATGATAGAGGCCCTGAATTGTCAGGGATGCCGACTTTATTATATTGATCATAAAAAGATATATACATCGATAGAAGTATGTACAACAGGGAGAGCCAGTGGCTCAAATATAATAAGGCCGAAGATGAGCAATATTCCACGGCCTGTTGGTCTCCTTCTCAGAGGTGTGTGACTTCTTGTGCTCACGTATATCAATGAGATAATACAAGCCATTATTAAGATTCTTACTGACCACAAAGGTCCTTCCCAAGGGGGGACAACTTATGCGTATCTGTATGATCCTAAATCAGCCAGAGCACCAACTCGCCTTCTTGAAATGCCTGAGTCTTGACTGTGCGGCTATGATAACGACGTAGGTCATTGCTGATATATTGCTGAACGAGCCGCTGCAAGATCACATTGTTCATACAAAGCATCAAGTGTGTTTTGTCATGCCGTCTCATTATCAGTTTCAACATAAGCCGCCACTCGGGGCGAGTCATGACATATATCACTTGGCAGAACCGCCTCTGCACCATAGACCATAAAGAAAGGCATATAGCATGTTGACCTGTTGGGGGTAGTATTGATACTCCAAAGCACTAAAGGTAACTTCTCAACCCAATAACCTGGCGTTCGTCCCAAGGGAACCATATGCCGGGGCTTGATGCCTCGCAAAATCTGCTGGTTAGCCCTTTCCACTTGACCATTAGATTGTGGATGAGCCATAGAAGAAACATCAAGACGAATATGCTCTCTTTGACAGAACTCCTTCATAGCAACTTAAGACAAAATTTTGCCATTATTAGTGATGATGATATGAGGGTAACTGTCATGGTTTTGTCACGGCAGATGTCCTAGAGAAAGGACTTAGTCGTGGAGCCATCGCGATGGGTTAGCTTGAAGGGGTTAAAGAGGACACAGGGACGCAAGAGAGTTTATACTAGTTCGGCCCCTTCGATGAAGGTAAAAGCCTACGTCTAGTTGTGATGGAATTGACGGGGTTTCGATGACTAGGGAGCAAACAAGCTTCACCTATGTCTCGAGTTGTTGTCTATCCTTGAACCGCCGTCGGGTCGTCCCCTTATATACATGGGTGACGCCCGTCGGTTCACAGAGTCCCAATACCGGTTCATAGATGTGTCCGGTTTGGTCTCTACTTATTCCTAACTTACAATACAAGTTAACTACCAACGCCGGTTTACGGCTACAGGCCTTGAACCGACCATGGGCCTTGATCCCTCATCTGCCTTCTCGGGCTTTAACATACTTAACTACTGACGAAGTTAATCCGGCCCAGAGAGGCAGGTTTACGCCCAGTAGTAATATCCCCAACATTAGGCCCCAGATTGATTTGAACATGTTCATGTCAATCCTTTAGCAAAAACCTTCATCTTCAATATCTTCTTGTAGTTTGTTGAATCGCCGAAATGTCATCTTCTCTGGTCGTTGTAAACTGGAATGATGTCACCTGTCATGACGAAGCTATCCATTATGCTTCCTTGTTTAATAGATCTGCGGAAATCGAGGCGACAACTCTGTTTCGTGGCCCCTTGATCATCATGCCTAACACATGTCCTTTTGCCTTATAAATAGGACCGAAGGGTCATTTCTTTTCTCCCCTTCATGCCTTTCTTCTTCGTCTTCCTCGCGTCGCCAGCCTCGGAGCGCCGCTGCCACCGTCAACTTCTGCATCAACCTGAACGCACCAAAGCACCGCGGCAACCTTCCGCATCTTCCTCAACTCTGGTAAGCCTTCTGCTCTTCTCAACACAGATCTGTTCTAGGGTTTTGTGTTCTTGCAGTGTTCATCACCCATTCCTATTCATATACTAGCTCCTAGATGCATCTGTGAACCCCTGCTCTATGTAGCGGTAGCTTTTAGTATCCGCCTTTAGTTTGCTGCCCAAGACCATAGATCTCACATATATTTCTGCCCATTGGTTCAATACTGTTCTGCTTTGAGCTTTTGAATATTTTTCTTATTTTCTGAACTTGCTTCAGATCCAATGCTGTAGAGAAATCTTGTGAAATCTGTTTCTGCATACTTATCCATCCGCAATCTCAGCTGTTTCAATGCTTAGATCAGGCGGTTTAACCTTGTAGAAAAAATTTCCAAACCGGTATATACCATTAGTCCCCTTATTGAGACGCCAGATGTTGTTGCTTCATAAAACTCTGGTTTAGATAGATCTGTCTCCGGTTAAACATTGCACATACCAATGTACCTTAATCAATGCATTTTTGAACCGGGATCATCTACCTTGTAGATTTCATCATGGCCAAGCAAGTATATGAGTGCAACTGGGTTCCTTCTCGCGTCACAGAGGCTCAACTGGACGATTTAGTCCTGATCGGCGCCTTAGGCAGCAAAGATACCATCCATTGGAGGGCTCCTGGCAAAGAATGCCCTCCCACACCTCAAGAAGGAGAGGTCGTCGTTTTCGTAGATCACTTAGCCCGGGGCTTTAAGCCACCCGATTCTAAATTTTACCGAGACGTGTTAGCTGATTTTCAACTCCATCCACAAGATACTGGCCCCAACTCTGTTATAAACATGTGTCACTTCCAAGTGCTCGGTGAGGCATTCTTTCAAGAGGAGCCCACAGTGGAATTGTTCAGAGACTGTTTCCATCTAAACCGCCGTACTGAGTTTACTGATGGCTCCAATACGGAGTTGGGTGGCATGGCGATTCAGAAAAGGAAAGAGGTCACATACCCTCACGCCAAACTGCACAGCCACCCCAAAGAGTGGAATCAAACATGGTTCTATTGCAAAGACACCTCCCCTGCTGGTGAAAATCCCTTGCCTGGCTTTAATCCGGAGCGGCTCAGCAATACACACCCCTTTCCGCAAAGGTTGACTGCCCAGGAGAGAAGCAAATATGCTCCTCAACTGTCGAAGCTCAGAGCCTTTATGGCCAACGGTTTAACAGGGGTTGATCTCGCCCGTTGTTGGATATCATGGAGCATACTGCCCCTTAGTCAGCGCTCCGGTTTGATGTGCGAGTATACTGGCAATGTTGATGACCCACTGCGACATTCCAACATCCAGCTCACCGATGAAGATATCATAGAAGCTGTGAATAAGATGCTGAATGAACCGGAACACATCTGTGCTAAAACCGGCCTGCTTCCCTTCTGTGCCACCAACAAACCGCCAGCTGTAAGAGTTTGATTTTTCTTTTTGCTGAATCTGTTATTGATACATTTTGTTATGGTTTAATATCAGTGTCTGTGTAACTAGGGCAATGATCCGTTTTGGAGCAAGAAATAGCCGCAGGAGAAACCAGAAAAACCAGACAAACCGGAAAGGACAACCCGGCAAAAGACTAAAGTTGTGAAGAAGACTGCTCACAGGAAAAGAACCACTGCATCCTCTAATCCGGCCCCTGATGATGATGTGGATAATCCGGACCTTGAGGTAGGGCTTGACTCACTTGGCTTATTTTTCATGCGTCTTATTGATGATGATATTTGTCAGGATGATGCCGAAGCCAGCCATGCTGATGCTGCAGAGGTAATTATTCTCTCTTCCGATTCAGAACCTTTGCCTTCACTAAAAATCCGTCAGGCAAACCGGAAAGTTAAATTTTCTCATCCTCTTGCTTATTTGGATCCCAAATTTCTTATGAAGACCCAACAGCATGAAGCTCATCGCACAACCCGACACAACGGCCAGGTAGTTACCTCCGCCGGTTTACCGAACAGTCCGGTTCAAAAACGCCGTTCAGATGTCTCTAATTTGCTTGTCAGTGCTTGTGCTAAAGTGGGCTGCTTTCGTCAACCTCTTAATCCATCTGACTCCGATTATCAGGTTACTTCCCACTCATCCTCTGGCGAGTCATCGGCTACTCAGCTGCCACCGCTCAAAACGGTGCTTGGGTAAGCTATACTTATCATAATATTTGTAGCACATCGCCTTGGAACATATGTTGTATTTGATTTTGTTATTCCTTTCAGGGCCAAAACCTAGGCCAAGCAAGAAGGCTCGCTTGGACAAAGCGGCCGAAGAAAATGCCGTCCTTGAACCGGGCAAAACACTAGATCTTGAAGCGGCTATTCCTAAGGATATACCCAATGATCCACCGCAGCAAGACGACGATCTTATTGCTGAAGAGAGACCTATTGATACCTCAAGTCCTGTCAATCAGCCCACAAGCTCCATCCGGATTGAGAAATCCACCGGTCCAACAAAGCCCACTGACAAGCCAACAGCCCCAGTGCAAACCGGCGATACCAACGATGAAGAGGTCGTCATTACTGGCATTGGCCATACAAAGCCAAGCAATCCTGTCGCTTTGTCCAAACATTCTGCCATGGAAGAATTGCTGCCTTTGGCAAAGGCAAGTGGAATGCTGATCTGGCGACTTACGCTGCTCTGAACGCCCAAGATATCCATTCTGGCTACCTGAACCGGTTGTATACCAGTCGAGACTATGAAGCCGGTCTGGTTAATATGATGAAAGATAAATATGAGGTAACTTCCATATGCTCTTTCCTGCTTGTATATTTCAATTCTTGTTGACGCTCCTAGCCCCCGAGGGCCAGTTTGTAATCTTCTTTCAAACCGAGACTTACTAATATAAATCCTAATGCTTTGAAATTCGCTGATGTAGCCCCCAAGGGCCGGTTCAACTTAGCGTAGTTAAACTGGGACTTTAAGTAATTGAGATTGCCGTATCAGAATATATACGAGCAAATTGCCATTAGCCCCCAAGTGCCAAGTTGAATACTTGTATTGATCTTGGGACTTTGTAAGCAATTGAAAGATGAAGATCGAATATGCATTAGCCCCCAAGTGCCAAGTGCATAACTTGTTATGTGGTTGGTACTTCAATCCTTGTACCGTTTTGCTGAAGCATATAACTGTCTGCATGTAGGCTGAGCTGAAGACGAAAGAAAGCCAAGTCACCGATCTCCAAGAAAACCTGAAATCACAACAAGTTGAAACCTCCAAAGAAAAAGAGGAATTAGCCAGCGCTTTAAGCGCCATGGAACAGCTTAAGGAGAGCTTCAAGAAGAAGCGGGCAGATTGGGCCACTGAAAAGTCCGCTTTAATCAAACGAGCAGAGGATGCCGAGGCTGCACTAAAACCGGTGGCGGATGAACTGACCAGCATAAAGCGGCACGTGCATGCCATGACCACTGCTATCTTTGGTAAGCCAGTTTGACTTCTGAATAGATTATGTCGTCTTACAGAGCTACCGGTTTGTTAACCCTTTATGATATTTCAGGGACACGCATTGGTCACTTGGGGTCAGATGTGCGGAAGAAATTGAAAGCCGCCTATACGTTGATCGAACAACTGTACACTAGTGCACAACGTATCATCTGTACTGCATCCCACAACAAACCAGCGCACACTTTGATTCAAGACACTCTAATGAAACTGTCGGTGCTTCCTGCCCGGGTTGAAGAACTGAAGAAATCTGCTGCTCGAACCGGTGCGATCAATGCCTTAATCCGGGCAAAAGCTTGGGTGCCGGATTTTGATCTTATTGAAGCGGCTTAGGGCTATCCCAGCTTGAAGGAAGACGGGTCAGAGTTTGGTGAAGCGGATCTGCAAGCCATAAACCGGGAGGTGTGTCCGCTAGCTTGTCAATTGGCTGAAGAAGCAGACTTGTCTCATTATCAAGCCCAATATGACAATCAGAACAAGCGAATAGCTGCACCAATTCATGAATCAGAAAATCTTATCCCTCCAATCCGTAAGCATACTTACGCTCCCGATATTGACCCGTCATTGCTGATCCATGATGAAGCTGTCTTTCAAGCATTAATGGGAATCGACTGGACAACTGTTGATTTCCAGCCGCTGGGTAGAGAAACTGAAGCTGAAGCGGCGCGCGATGATCCACAACCATCAGGCCAGGCTGGTGGCCAAGCTTGAACAGGAAGCCGGTATAAACTGCTTCTCCCTTGCGAAAAACAATGATCTTATTATGGGCACCGTGCTGCCTTGTAATAGGCTAGCTGATACTTTTGATGTTGATATGCCTTCGTGCATAATTACTGCAACTTGCTCTTCCTTTGGGTGATGAACTTTCCAAAGTACTTTCTGCAATAAAAAATATTAAAGTGCCACCACGGTTGTACCGTCGGGCGGAATATGATGTCTGCATACATGAAATCAAAACATCCGAAATTTTTAAGTATATGACCAAAATTTTGAGATACATAATACCTGCCATCGTTGAGCGTGAAGTTGGCTTGGCTAATCTTGAAGCGGACTTTTATAAACCCACACTGTTGGAGGAGATAACAGCTCCTATATATATATGATGCCGGTTTACCATGTAAACCGTGCCGGGTTATAATAAACACCGTGTTACTCCATAATAGGATGTTAAAAAAAATCAAACCTAGCAAATAGTCACCGGATTAAAAATGGACCGTGTTCCATCAATAGATAGTGTGAACCGGTTGAAAACTTTGTCGGTTTAAAAAACGCAATAAAAAAGAAAGAAATATCTTTCAAAGAAAAGTGTGAAGCAAAGGCAATGACAAAACCGTTTGCAAAAAAGGGCTTATTTGAGTTGATGAGATGGCGTTACCATGGCCGAACATGACCAAGCTCCCGACAGGTGTAACTATAGTTCTAGTCAGCCAGGTCCCCAAATGAAACCGTGGCATTTATGCCGATCAAGTGGCATGGCAATGGTTCGGGTTCGACCAAGCCCCCAAGTGATTCTGTGGCCTTAGGCCGATCAAGAGGCATGACTGGTTCAGACATGACCAAGTCCCCAAGTGATCTGGTGGCTCTCGCCTATCAAGAGGTATTGTATTGGTTCGGACACGACCAAACCCCCAAGTGATATAACATGATGCTTTTAAAAAGCTAACTCAAGGGGTAAACCGGAGGCCGCTTTAGAACAACTCCGTGTAACCACACATGATGTAAAAGAACAGATACCCCGCTTTAGCTGAGGTTCCGGTTTATTATATTTAATCATAATATATACATCATCGTAATATGTACATAAGTAGAGCCAATGGCTCAGGTATAGTAAGGCCGAAGATGAGCTATGTTCCACGGCCTGTTGGTCTCCTCCTCTGATGTACGTGAGTCCTTATGCTCTCGAATATCGATCAGATAGTATGACCCGTTGTGCAGATTCTTGCTGACCACGAAAGGCCCCTCCCAAGGTGGGGATAGCTTATGCATATCAGTCTGATCTTGGATGAGCCGAAGCACCAAATCTCCTTCCTGAAAGGTTCTGGTTCTGACTCGGCGACTGTGATAACGATGAAGATCCTGTTGGTAAATCGCCGAGCGGGCAGCTGGTATGTCACCTTCTTCATCCAACAGGTCCAAAGCGTCTTGCCGTGCTGTCTCATTGTCCGCTTCAACATAAGCCGCCACACGGGGTGAATCATGACAGATATCACTGGGGAGAACCGCCTCCGCTCCGTAAACCATAAAGAACGGTGTGTATCCTGTTGATCTGTTGGGTGTAGTATTGATGCTCCATAACACAGATGGTAACTCTTCTACCCAACAACCCGGTGTTCTCTGCAAAGGAACCATAAGCCGGGGCTTGATGCCTCTCAAGATCTCTTGATTGGCCCTTTCTGCTTGACCATTGGACTGTGGATGTGCCACTGATGAAACGTCGAGCCGGATGTGCTCCCGTTTGCAGAATTCCTTCATGGCACCTTTGGACAAATTGGTACCATTATCTGTGATGATATTATGTGGAAATCCAAACCGGAAAATCACTTTTTTGATGAACTGAACCGCCGTGGCCGCATCACACTTGCTAACAGGTTCTGCCTCCACCCACTTTGTAAACTTGTCAACCGCCACCAGGAGGTGGGTCTTCTTATCTTTGGACCTTTTGAAAGGCCCAACCATATCCAGCCCCCAAGTCGCAAATGGCCAAGTAATTGGAATCATTCTCAATTCTTGAGCCGGTACATGAGCACGTCTTGAAAACTTTTGGCAACCATCACATCGTCTGACCAGATCCTCCGCATCAGCATGAGCAGTTAACCAATAGAAGCCATGGCGAAACGCTTTAGCCACCAGAGATTTTGAACCGGCGTGGTGACCACAATCTCCTTCGTGGATCTCACGCAAAATTTCATGGCCTTCTTCAGGAGACACACAGCATTGAAACGCCCCTGACACACTGCAATGATGCAACTCGCCGTTGATAATAGTCATGGACTTGGATCGCCGGATTATCTATCGGGCCAGAGTCTCATCCTCTGGTAACTCGGCCTGGTTCTTGTACACCAGGTAAGGAAGCGTCCAATCCATAATAACATGAAGAGCTGCCACCAATTGAGCCTCCGGATCAGGAATAGCCAAATCCGCTTCACCAGGGATCTTGACCGACAGGTTGTGCAGCACACCCAGGAAAACATTGGGCGGGACGGGTTTGCGCCGAGAGCCCAGCCTGGTTAAGGCATCCGCCGCTTCATTTTTCCACCGGTCCGCGTGGTCCACCTGATAGCCTTTAAAATGACCTGCAACAATATCCACCTCACAACGATATGCTGCCATGAGTGGGTCCTTGGAGTCCCAAGTGCCAGACACTTGTTGAGCCACGAGGTCCGAGTCACCGAAGCACTTAACTCGACTTAGATTCATCTCCTTAGCCATCCGGAGACCATGGAGCAAGGCTTCATACTCAGCTGCATTGTTAGTACAAGGGAACATTAAGCGGAGAACGTAACAAAACTTATCACCTCGTGGGGAAGTTTATACGACTCCAGCCCCCGAGCCTTCCAATTGCCTGGATCCGTCAAAATGGATGGTCCAATATGTGTGATCCGGCTTTTCTTCATGTGCTTGCATTTCCGTACAATCATGGATGAAATCAACAAGCGCTTGAGACTTAACCGTCGTCCGAGGCACATACTTCAAACCGTGCGGCCCAAGCTCTATAGCCCACTTGGCAATCCGGCCAGTTGCTTCCCGGTTCTGGATGATATCCCCCAAAGGAGCAGAACTGACCACCGTAATTGGGTGCCCTTGGAAGTATTGTTCAAGCTTTCGGCTTGCCATAAAAACTCCATACACCAGCTTCTGCCAATGCGGATACCTTTGCTTGGACTCAATGAGTACCTCGCTGATATAATAGACCGGACGTTGAACCGGATGCTCCTTACCTGCCTCCTTTCGCTCCACCAAAATAGCCATGCTGACTGCCCGAGCATTAGCAGCAACATATAGCAGTAACGGCTCCTTGTCAATGGGAGCGGCGAGCACAGGCGGATTGGCCAACTGCCGCTTTAAGTCCTCAAATGCTTCATCAGCAACGGAACTCCAGACAAACTGATCTATCTTCTTCAACATCTGATACAAAGGGATTGCCTTCTCACCAAGACGACTGATAAACCGGCTTAACGCGGCAATCCGGCCTGCCAGGCATTGAACATCATTGATACACTTCAGTTTAGCCAGGGAGGTGATGGCTGTGATCTTCTCCGGATTAGCCTCAATTCCCCTATTGGACACCAAAAAACCCAATAACTTGCCCGTCGGTACACCAAAGACACACTTGTCCGAATTAAGCATCATCTTGTATGTCCTCAGGTTATCAAAGGTTTCCTTCAAATCATTAATCAGAGTCTCCTTCTCCCTAGATTTAACCACGATATCATCCACGTAAGCATGTACATTACGACCAATCTGCTTGTGAAGACAATTTTGCACACACCATTGATAAGTTGCTTGGGCACTCTTAAGCCCAAAGGGCATAGACACATAGCAGAAGGCTCCAAAGGGAGTTATGAACGCCGTATTCTCCTGGTCCTTAACTGCCATTTTGATCTAATGATAGCCAGAATATGCATCCAAAAAACTTAAACGCTCACAACCCGCCATAGCATCAATAATTTTGGATGCATATTCTGGGGGAGGGCAAAAGGATCTGCTGGACAAGCCTTATTAAGATCTGTGTAATCCACACACATGCACCAGGTGCCGTTTTTCTTAAGGACCAGCACCGGATTGGCAAGCCACTTAGGGTGAAAAACTTCAACAATAAAGCAAGCTGCTAAGAGCCTGGCTACCTCTTCTCCAATCGCCTTGTGTCTTTCTTCGTTAAACTGGTGGAGGAACTGTTTCACCAGTTTGTATTTAGGATCCACATTAAGGGTGTGCTCAGCAAGTTGCCTCGGTACACCTGGCATGTCAGAGGGCTTCCATGCAAAAATGTCCCGATTCTCATGGATGAACTCGATGAGCGCGCTTTCCTATTTCGGATCCAAGTTGGCACTGACGCTGAACTGCTTGGACGAATCGCCAGGTACAAAGTCAACAAGCTTAGTTTCTGCTGCCGATTTGAACTTCAGGGCCAGATCATGCTCCGTAGTTGGCTTCTTTAATGGAGTCATGTCTGCCGGATCAACATTGTCCTTATGATACTTCAGCTCCTCGGTGGCACAAACCGACTCTGCATAGGCCGCATCTCCTTCCTCACACTCCAAAGCGATTTTGCGGCTTCCGTGAACCGTTATTGTCCCCTTGTGACCCAGCATCTTGAGCTGCAAATACAAATAACAGGGCCATGCCATAAACTTGGCGTAGGCCGGTCGCCCAAACAGGGCGTGATATGGACTTTGGATTTTCACCACTTCAAACATCAATGTCTCCGACCTGGAATCATGATCATCCCCAAAGGCCACTTCCAGAGCTATCTTACCAACAGGATATGCTGATTTGCCAGGTACTACACCGTGGAACACCGTATTGGACGGTTTGAGATTTTTATCTATTAGTCCCATACGACGGAAGGTCTCATAGTATAAGATATTAATGCCGCTCCCTCCATCCATGAGCACCTTGGTGAACTTGTAACCTCCCACCTGAGGCGCCACCACCAGAGCCATATGACCCGGATTATCAACCCGGGGAGGGTGATCCTCTCTGCTCCATACGATTGGCTGTTCAGACCAGCGTAGATAATGGGGTATGGCCGGTTCAACAGAATTGACCACCCGCTTCTGAAGCTTCCGGTCTCGCTTGTCCAAGCAAGTGGTGAAGACATGGTACTGCCCACTGCTCAACTACTTTTGGTTGCTCTAGTAACCTGACTGTTGCTGCTATTGGTTGTAACCACCCTGGTTGTTCTGACTATTTTGATTATTATGTCCGCCCGGATTACCATTAAATCATGAACCGGAATTTCCTCCACCATAACCCGGCCCGGACCCTGAGCCACCACCGGAGCCGTGATCATCCCGGAAAGCATTAGAATTCTTGAACTCCTGCATAATGAAGCAATCCTTCCAAAGGTGGTTTGCTGGCGCCTCCTTCATCCCATGTCTTGGACAAGGCTGGCTCAGTAGATAGTTTAGGTGGTCCGGGTTAGGGTTGGGCAGCCCATTGCGATTTTTCAGTTTACCCTTGCGTCGCTGGCCATTGTCCTACGTGTTGGTATTAGCCACAAAGTCCATGTTACCATCCGCTTTACGCTTGCCTCCACCACCATTGCCTGCCCAGTGATGCTGCTGACCTTTGGAGTTGTTGTTCCTCTTTCCCTTCCCTGCCTTGTCATCATCAGATTCGGGATCCTTGGTACTATCAGAATCAGCATACTTTACCAAATCAGCCATGAGGGTTCCCATGTTAGTGCAATGACGCTTCATCTGTCCCAACTTCAGCTTTAGGGGCCCAAACCGGCAGTTGCCTTCTAGGGTTAATACAGCGGTGTCAGCGTTGATGCGGTCTGATGAATGCAACACTTGCGAAACCCGGCGCACCCAATGAGTCGTCGATTCTCCTTCCTCTTGGACGCATGCAGCTAAGTCCACTATCGACATAGGCTGTTTGCATGTATCCTTGAAATTGCTGATAAACCGGGCTCGTAATTGGGCCCATGAACTGATAGAATTAGCCGGCAAGCTTTCTAACCAAGTACGGGCCGTTCCTTCAAGCATCATGGTGAAGTATTTCGCACATGCCGCGTCATCCACATCAAGCATCTCCATGGCCATCTCATAGCTCTCCACCCATGTCTCTGGAGGTTGATCCGCCGTGTAATTTGGTACTTTGCGCGGGCCTTTGAAATCCTTGGGCAGGCGCACATTGCGTAAAGCAGGGACAAGGCAAGGCACCCCCAAAGAACTAGAAGTAACACCAGGTTCGATCGAGATAGTTGGACGAACCGGCATGAGATGCCGAGCCTGATGCTGTGTGGCTAACTCGGCCTCCCTGCGCGCTCGAGCCCGGTCCACCACTTCCTGAGCATTATCAGCACCATCCATCGGGTTGTTGCCACGGGGTGCTCCACGTCGTTCATTACTCGACACTACCGGTTCATCCATATGTCTGCTATAGCTCCGGCTTGGATGGGGGGTTGAGTGGATCTGGTCGCCGATGTACGAGTATGCTTCCTGTTGGACCAAAGCTGTCCTCAAAAGCCCCTTGACCCGTCGCGTTTCTACTGCCTACGGTGAGTCACCTTCAATTGGAATGGCCTCCAGCCGTGCAGCAGCGGCGACAAGATTGTCCATTGGGTTGGAGTAGTGACCCGGAGGTGTTAAAACAGCCTGAGGTATAACGGTGTTTTGACGCGGTGGGTCCATCCGACGAGGCTGAACCGGTGCACCGGTCCCAGGAGCTTCCGCCCGGTTTCCCTCCAGCGGATTACTGGTTCCTGCTCCTGGGGTGTTTAAAAGGTCTCTGGCCTCGAAAACCGGAGGCAAACGGGATCGGTACTTCCTCCTCATGACTTCCTGCGACGTGCTCTGGTCCAACATGAGCCTGTAGGCTTGTGCGTCTAGAGCGGCCCGCTTTGTGGCCATCCTGGTGTCCTCAGCTACCAGATCCGCCTTGGCCTGGGTGATTTGTTCCTTTATCTTTGCAATCTCCGCATTGTGGATGTCCTGATCCGCCGGATTAGCTTCCGCCATAAGCACATCCAATGCATTAAATAGCTCTGATAGAACTTGAGCTGGCGGGCGCACAGGGCCTCCTGCCCCGGCAGCCGTCGCCGCTGCTGAACTGAAGGTTGTTGCTGCAGCAGTCAAGGAATGAAGCGCTGCTTGTGTGCCGGCCATGAATATTCCAACTCGGTTGGGCAGATCAGAGGGGTCCGGAATACTGTCGCCATCGGAACAGCCCCTAATCCGGCCATCTTGTAGCTGATAAAGTGATTCGGTTTCTCCAGTCGATGACTCGTCATCGAAACAAACGACGGTCTCGCCGCGAGATTCTGATCCATCCTCATAACTTCCTCCATGGATGACTCCCACGAAGGCACGCTTCATGGCCGGTTTAACCCGGGCGGATCGCGCACGCTGAGCCGTCTCGACGAGGTTGGTGCAGATGTCCGGCTCAGGGCCCGGTTCACCGATCTTGCCAATGAAAACGTGAATGCCACCAAAGGGGACCCGGTACCCGTACTCAACTGAGCCGGCCTCGGGGCCCCAACCTGCATCGTCAATGTAGAGCTTGACGCGACGACTCTTAGTCACCCGGCCTACAGCGTAGCCCTCGAGTCCTTCAAAGCGGCCCTCCAAGAACTTGAAACCATCATGCGATAGCCCCACGGTGGGCGCCAACTGTCATGGTTTTGTCACTGTAGATGTCCTAGAGAAAGGACTTAGTCATGGAGCCATCGCGACGGGTTAGCTTGAAGAGGTTAAAGCGGACACAGGGACGCAAGAGAGTTTATACTAGTTCGGCCCCTTCGATGAAGGTAAAAGCCTACGTCTAGTTGTGATGGAATTGATGGGGTTTCGATGACTAGGGAGCAAACAAGCTTCGCCTATGTCCCGAGTTGTTGTCTGTCCTTGAACCGCCGCCGGGTCGTCCCCTTATATACATGGGTGACGCCCGTCGGCTCACAGAGTCCCAATACCGGTTCATAGATGTGTCCGGTTTGGTCTCTACTTATTCCTAACTTACAATACAAGTTAACTACCAATGCCGGTTTACGGCTACAAGCCTTGAACCGACCATGGGCCTTGAGCCCTCATCTGCCTTCTCGGGCTTTAACATACTTAACTACTGACGAAGTAAATCCAAGGCCGGTTTACGCCCAGTAGTAATATCCCCAACAGTAACCAAAGCGGAAAATCAACTTTTAAACAAACTGAACTGCAGTCGCTGCATCACACTTGCTAACTGGCTCTGCTTCTACCCACTTGGTAAATTTATCAACTGACACCAAAAGGTGGGTCTTCTTATCCTTAGACCTCTTGAAGGGCCCAACCATATCAAGCCCCCAGACTGCAAACGGCCAAGTTATTGGAATCATCCACAATTCTTGAGCCGACACTTGAGCTCATCGAGAAATTTTTAGACATCCATCACACTTGCTGACGATATCTTCAGCATCAGCATGATCCGTAAACCAATAAAACCCATGATGAAATGCCTTAGCCACTAAGAATTTAGAGTCGGCATGATGACCACAATCACCTTCATGAATTTCTCGTAAGATCTCACGGCCCTCCTCAGGAGAGACACAACGTTGAAACACACCTATCACAGTGCATCGGTGTAACTCGCCATTGACAATAGTCATAGACTTAGACCGGTGGGTTATTTGTCTTGCCAAAGTTTTATCCTCAGGTAACTCTCCCCGGTTCATATAAGCGAGATAAGGCAATGTCTAATCTGGAATAGCATGAAGAGCTGCCACCAACTATGCCTCTAGGTCAGGAATAACAAGATCCTCCTCAGATGGTAACTTGATCGAAGGGTTCTGTAAGACATCAAGAAACACATTGGGAGGCACCGGTTTACGTTGAGACCCAAGCCGGCTTAAGGCATCGGTCCCCTTGTTCTTCCGTCGATCAAGATGATCCACTTGATAACCCTTAAAGTGACCAGCAATATTATCAACCGCTCGGCGATAAGCCACCATTAGTGGGTCTTTAGAGTCCCAAGTGCATAATACCTATTGAGCCACAAGATTCGAGTTTCCCAAACACCTGACCCAGCTTAAGTCCATCTCCTTGGCCATACGAAGGCTATGGAGCAAAGCTTCATACTCAGCTGCATTGTTAGTGCAAGGAAACATTAACCTTAAAACCTAACAAAATTTTCACCTCGTGGGGAATTTAAAATAACTCCAGCCCTTGAGCCTTCCAACTGTCTGGACCCATCAAAATGGATTGTCCAATATGTGTGATCAGGTTTCTCCTCAGGTGTCTGCAATTTTGTCCTGTCATTGATGAAATCCACCAAAGCCTGAGATTTGATGGCTGTTCTTGGCATATATTTCAACCCATGAGGTCCAAGTTCGATTGCCCACTTAGAAACCCGGCCTGTGGTCTCCCTATTTTGAATAATGTCTCCTAAGGGAGCAAAGCTGACTATTGTAATAGGATGACCAAGAAAATAGTGCTTCAGCGTACGACTCGCCATGAACACCCCATATACCAGTTTCTCCCAATGTGGGTATCGCTGCTTGGACTCAATCAACACCTCACTAACGTAATAAGCCGACCGCTGCACAGGGTATTCCTTACCCGCCTCTTTATGCTCCACAACTATCGCTACACTGACAGCCCTGCTATTAGCCGCCACATTGAGGAGCAATGGCTCTTTTTCAACAGGAGCAGCAAGGATGGGCGGCTCAGCTAGCTGTTTCTTGAGTGCATCAAATGCCTCATTGGCAGCATCACTCCAAACAAAGTGATGTGTCTTCTTCATCATCTGATATAAGGGTATTGCCTACACTCCCAAATAGCTTATGAACGGCTCAATGCCGCAATACGACCTACCAGATGCTGGACATCATTGACACACGCCGGCTTGGCAAGTGAAGTGATGGCCTTGATCTTCTCCGGGTTAGCTTCAATGCCCCTTGCTGAAACCAGAAAGCCTAATAGCTTAGCTGTAGGCACACCAAATACACACTTGGCCGGGATAAGCATCATTTTGTAGACCCAGAGATTGTCAAAAGTCTTCTTCAAATCATCAAGAAGGTTCTCTTCTGCCGAGACTTGACCACAATATCATCCACATAAGCATGGACATTGTGTCCAATCTGATTGTGCAAGCAATTCTGAACACAACGCTAATAAGTCACTTGGGCACTCTTGATCCCAAAAGGCGTAGACACATAGCATAAAGCTCCAAAAGGTGTGATGAAAGTCGTCTTCTCTTGGTCTTTAACTGCCATCTTGATCTGATGATAACCAGAATAAGCATCCAGGAAACATAAGCTCTCACAACCCGTTGTGGCATCAAAAATCTGGTCAATACGAGGAAGGGCAAAGGGATCAACCGGACAAGCCTTGTTAAGATCTGTATAATTAACACACATACGCCAGGTGTCGTTCTTCTTGAGTACAAGCACCGGGTTAGCCAACCACTCAGGGTGAAAGACTTCAATGATAAACCCAGCCGCTAAGAGCCGGGTCACCTTAGCTTTACATTGTTCTTCGTTTAAACGATGAAGGAATTGTTTAACTAGCTTAAATTTAGGATCCACATTGAGAGTGTGCTCAGGAAATTCTCTCGGTACACCCAACATGTCAGAAGGTTTCCATGCAAATATTGCATGATTCTCGCGGATGAACTCGATGACCGTGCTTTCCTATTTACGATCCATGTTAGCGCCGATTGTAGACTGTTGAGGTGAGTCACCAGGTACAAAGTCAACCTGTTTGGTATCATCAGCTTGAAATTTCAATAGAGGGTCAAGCTCAGTGGTGGGCTTCTTCAGAGGAGTCATATCCGCCGAGTCAACATGATCCTTATAAAACATGAGTTCCTATGAGGCGCAGGACGACTCAGCATAAGCAACATCTCCTTCTTCACACTCCAAAGCAACTTTTTGATCACCATGGATCATAATTGTACCTTTCCGCCCCAGCATCTTAAGCTGCAGATAAACATAACAAGGCCGAGCCATAAACTTGGCATAAGCTGGCTTCCCAAACAAGGCATGATATAGGCTTTTGATTTTAACTACTTCAAACCATGATGTCTCTGCTCTGTAGTCATAGTCATTAACAAAGGCGACTTCCAAGGCAATCTTTCCTACAGGATACACCGACTTACCCGACACCACACCATGGAAAGCTGTATAAGATGGCTTAAGATCTTTGTTAGTTAAGTTCATCCGGTGAAAGGTGTCATAATACAGGATGTTGATGCTGCTTCCTCCATCCATAAGCACCTTAGTAAATTTATAACCCCCAACCTGAGGAGCGACCACCAAATCCAGATGATTCGGATTTTTATCCCAGGGCGGGTGATCCTCCCTGCTCCATGTGAGATATTCTGACCACCGCAGATACTGAGGTATGGTCGGCTCAATAGTATTGACCGCACACTTATGAACCTTCTGATCTCGTTTACAAAGGCTGGTGGTAAAAACATGGTATTGGCCACCATTGAGCTGCTTTGGATTACTCTGATATCCTAACTGATTACCCTCTTGCTGGTTGCCCTGACCAGACTGTTGGTGATAACCACCCTGACTGCTCTGGCCTTGATAACTAGAATTAAAACCGCCGCCACCCAAACCGGGCCCCTGTTCACCGGATCCTGACCCGCCAAACGACCCATGATTATTACCATGATTCTGATTAAAGTTGGAATTCCTGTACTCTCCCATGATGAAACAATCCTTCCAAGTGTGACTAGCCGGCTTGTCAGGAAAACTATGCTTCAGGCAGGGCTCATTGAACATTGCCTCAAGTTAAAGTTTTCCCACCAAAAGACTGCTTACCATTACCATTGCGGCGCTGGCCCTTATACCGGTGCTGGAGTTAGCCACAAGATTTGACCCACCATCGGGGTGTCTATGCTTAGCACTATTGCCCTGGTTGTTGCTATTGTTCATCGTCATATTCCCCTACTGACCCTTGCCATCGTTAATCTTCTTACCATTATTGGACTTCTCATAGTCAGATCTCGGGTCTTTGGTAGTATCAAAGTCTATATATTTGATAAGAGCCACCATGCATGAGCTCCCCCATGTTATTACAATGACGTTTAAGCTGCCCAAGCTTCTGCTTGAGAGGGGTAAAATGACAATTATTCTCTTAGACCAGGACCGCGGAACCCGCCATGATGCTATCAGACGAGTGGATAATGGCTGAGATCCGGCAGACCCAATGGTGGGCCGACTCATCCTCACGTTGCACACAATTATCAAGGTCGATAATCGTCAGAAGTTGCTTGCATGTACCCTTAAAGTTCTGAATAAACCGTGCCTTCAACTCTGACCATGAACTGATGGAATTGGCGGACAAGCTTTTTAACCATGTGCGGGCTGGCCCATCCAACATCATAGTAAAATACTTAGCACTGATTGCATCATTGACGTCCAACATCTCCATAACCAACTCACAATTCTCAGTCCAGGCCTCGGGAGGGAGATCAGCTATATAGTTAGGCACCTTATGAGGGCCCTCAAAATCCATGGGGAGACGTTAATTATGTAAAGCCGGAACCAAACATGGCACTCCCACTATCCTAGAGATCATCCCTGCTTCAACTGAGGCCGAAGGGTTCACTGGAAACTGCTGTTGAGCCCCCAATTGAGCTGGCAGTTCCGCCTCACGACAGGCTCTAGCCTGATCCACAAGGGCCTGAGCATTGTTCAGTGGATTATCATCACGGTGCGGGTTATGTCCATGGGGCGGGTCATCATTACGAGGCTGGTTACGACACCGTTCACTGTTGGAAACCGCCGGTGACTCAACACGCCGGCTGTAGCTTCGACTTGGGTGGGGAGTTGAGTAAACATGCTCACGACTGTACAACTAAGCCACTTGCTGTGCCACAACTGTCTAAAGAAGTTACATAGCATTCCAGGTCTCTACTGCAATCGGAGATTCGCCCTCGATTGGGATAGCCGCTAGCCATGTTGCTGCTGCTATCATATTATCCAGCAGGTTAAAATAATGGCCAGAGGGTGTTGGAACCCGTTGATGCGGGGTATGATCCCTACGAGGTGGGTCTGGATAATGGGGTTGAGCCACCGCCCCGGTCCCTAGCACCGCAGCAGCCCGGGTTGCATTGGGCGGGTTACTTGTTCATGCCCCTAGCATGTTGAAAAGGTTCGGTCCCTCATAATGTGAAGGCAGGCGGCTCTGATGTCTCCTTCGAAGAACAACTTTGGACGCATTCTGATCTAGACTCAAGCGGAAAGCTTCTGCCCTTATACGCTGTGACTCGGCATCCATGAGGGCTCGCTCTGCCGCCATCCTAGTATTCTCTACATTAAGAACTTCTTGAGCCTTAGCCACTTCATCTCGCACCTTTGCAACTTCTGCATTGTTTTGCGCCTGATTCGCCAAAGTGACCAAAAGCCTTTAACGTGTCTAGAAGGCTAGATAAAACCTGAGCCGGCAGCTGGTCTGAGCCGCTAGCCCCAACTGTCGCAGCCGCCATTGAACCGGATGTCATGGCCCCCGCTGTTGATGAATCAAGAGCCGACCCGGTGCCAGCCATGAAAATCACAGCCCTGGAGGGCGGCTCATAGGTGTCCGAAATACTATTGCCATCGGAGTATCCCCAAAGCCCGCCGTCTTGAAGCTGATAGATCGATTCCGACTCTCCGGTTGAGAACTCATCACCTGAATAGATGGTCGTCTCTCCTCCAGATTCGGAACTTTCCGCAAGCTCCATGCCCTGCGTGAAACCAACGAAAACATGCTTCTGACTGAGTTGAATCCTGGCGGGTCGCGCACGCCGAGCCGGCTCGACAATGTCGGTGCAGATGTCCAGCTCAGGTTCTAATTTGTCGATCTTACCGATGAAGACGTGGATTCCGCCAAAGGGGACCCAGTACCCATACTCGATTGAGTTCGCCTCAGGGCCCCAGCCAGCGTCATCAATTTAAAGCTTGCCGCGGTGGCTCCTGCTCATATTGGCAAAGGCATATCCCTCGATCCCTGAGAAAGAGCCCTTCAAGAACTCGAAACCACCGTGTTGAGGCCCCATGATGGGCGCCAACTTTCGTAGTTTTGTCATGGCAGATGCCCTTGTGAAAGGACTTAGGTGTGGAGCCATCGCAACCTTGATTAACTTGAAGGGGTTGAATGGGACAAAGGGCACAAGGTTTACGCAGGTTCGACCCCTTGCAACGAGGTAAAAGCCTACATCCTGCTTTGTGTAGTATTGATTGGATATCGACTACAAGGGAGAGGAATCGCTTGACCTACCTATCGATTGATTGTAACTTGGGCTATCCCACCGCAGGGTCTCGCCTTTATATACATAGGTCGAGGCCCTGGTCTTACAAAAGTCCAAGCCGGATCACACAATGTGACCACCTAGGTTTCCAACTCACCTTGCCTTGCTAAGCAAGTTACCATCGGGCGGCTCACACCTCCGGGTCTTGGGCTTTTAACAGGCCCACCTCTTAAGCCACCTCTAGTCTTCATGTCTTCTCAGGCCCATCCAAGACTTTTAATTATTGAGTCGCCAATAGTATAACCCAGCCCATCCTGGGCCGGTCATACCGTGGGGATATATCTCCAACAGGTCGGACCTTGACATCGTGAATATTAAGTTCCTCCTCTTTTTCTTCGAGACTATGTCGGGACTGAAGATCAACTTTGATAACACTACAAAAAAAGACACATCTGTCACATTTTGGTATGAACAGTTTTTTCTCTGTCATGGTTATGACACTTCAATGACGATAATTATGACAAAAACATGTATCATCATAGATGTGGTGGGCTTCTACTTCTATGACAAAAAATCATGACAGAAAATGGTTTTTTTGTCCATGGCGGGCCAGGGACGCACCTGCATGACATTCTTTGCGCCGTCCATGATGAAAAAAAATCGTGGTAGAAGCAAGGGCAAGGAAAATTTCAGGGAGTTCCGGTTACGGTGGGTGGTTGGGGCCGAGCGATGCACGTAGATTTGCACATTTCTCTCATATACATACACGCATGTGTGCGAGGCGTTGGGCTCTAACTGAACCCGAGCGAGGCATTCGCTTACTGAACACGAGCGATTACACTAGCTACATTACTAAACTTGAGTGATTGATCCTTGGCTATTAACTGAACCTAAGTGATTCCTTCGCTACTACTGCTAACTGAACCCAAGCGATCGATCACTGTTGCTGCTTACTGAAGCCGATTTAACCTGCCTCTTGATGAACGGTGACTGTTGGGGGTTGGTTGAATGAGTCGAGACGTGGTGAGTCTAGCCTGTTGGTTGGGGCTGTATAAACAGTTCCCAGTGGGGGTTGGATGAACAAGACCCCGTGGTAGTAGGTCATTGCTGCTGGATGAACATGACCCTGAGGAGGCCACCACACGCAAGTCGATTAGGGGTGGATGAACAGGACCCTGTGGAGAGCTGGTTGAACAGTAGCCGGCGGAGGCTGGATGAGAAGTAACCCATGGATGAACAGTAGCTGGTGGAGGCAGGATGAAGACGCGGGTGGATGAACAGTAGTAGGTGGAGGCTGGAGGAAGTCGACAGTGGATGAACAGTAGCCCGTGGAGGCTAGATTGAGGCAGTAGATGGTGGATGAACAGGACCCCGTTTTGACTGTAGGCGCTCGAATAGAAGTCTGTTTCCTCCGTTTTGTGGTACGCCACACCCCTCCCTATCAACAGGACCCTGTTTTGACTGTGGACACTCGAACAGCAGTCCGTTTTCCCCGTTTTGTGGTACGCTAGACCCTTCTTGATGAATAGGACCCCGTTTCGACCGTACGTGGTCGAATAGAAGGCCGTTTCCTTCATTCTACGGTATGCCAGACCTCGTTTCAGCTGTTCCGCCCAACCCGGTTGGCTCCCAATGAATAGGACGTGTTCCGATCCAGTCGGTTGCCTCCCGATGAACACGACGATGTTTCGTAAGTTCTGACCCATCCGGTTGGCTGCCGATGAACAGGTTGATATCGTTGTATGCCTTAGAGACCCCGCCCGTATATACATACGTAGCCATATTTACTTTCTTGCAGTGGGTTTGTGCGTACATGTACAAAATATAGATGGTACTGCGTGACATGTTATGCCCGCGCCTCTACTACGACACGTGTCGCTCCTTACTCGGCCACGGTAATCGCTGCAGAGAGACCGATCGACCAGTATGTATGTACACGTTCATGACTAGACAGACAACCTACGTACGGTTTGACTAGGTGTGTCCCAGCTGTCAGGGAGGATAAGGAGGCACTTCCTTGCATGGGAAGATATAGTTGGTGGGTCTTAGCTCTCAGGGGGAAGAATCAATTTTTTGCGCGTAATATGGACGCACATCCTTGTGTGTGAAGATGTAGCTGGTGGGGCCCATCTGTCAGGGGGAAATGTTTTTTTTCGCAAAATACGGTGGCCCTTCTAGTGGGTCCCTGCTGTCAGGTGGAGGAATCATTATTTTACGCGTAATAAGGAGACACTTCCTTGCTGTGGGCGTAGTCCCTGAGGGAGTCCTGGATTAAGGGGTCCTCGAGTGTCCGACCTGTTGGACATAGGCCGGACTAATGGGCTATGAAGATACAAGACAGAAGACTCTCTCCCGTGTCCGGATGGGACTCTCCTTGGCATGGATGGCAAGCCTGGCGTTCGGATATGAAGATTCCTTTCTCTGTAACCGACTTTGTACAACCCTAGTACCCCTCCGATGTCTATATAAACCGGAGGGTTTAGTCTGTAGAGGCAATCATAACCTGACAGGCTAGACTTCTAGGGTTTTAGCCATTATGATCTCGTGGTAGATCAACTCTTGTAATCCTCATACTCATCAATATTAATCAAGCAGGACTTACGGTATTACCTCCATCAAGAGGGCCCAAACCTGGGTAAAACTTCGTGTCCCTTGTCTCATGTTACCATCAACTTTAGATGCACAGTTCGGGACCTCCTACCAGAGATCCGTCGGTTTTGACACCGACATTGGTGCTTTCATTGAGAGTTCCACTATGTCACCGTCAGAAGGTTAGATGGCTCCATCCATCATCTGCAATGATGCTTCCCTAGGGGAGGCTTTTCTCCCCGGCCAGATCTTCGTATTTGGCGGCTTCGCACTGCGGGCCAACTCGCTTGGCCATCTAGAGCAGATCGACAGCTACGCCCAGGTCACCAGATTAGTTTTGGAAACTTGGATTATGTTGCCGATATCCTAGGAGACTTGATCTTCCTAGGATTTGCGCCCTGAATCTCCGCTCTGGCCTTAGATCCGGAGTGTATCGCCAGGTCTGAAGACGGGCTCCCTGAGCTCGCCGAACTATCTGCGGCCACTGAGCCCATTGTGGGAGAGCCGGGGGAAGTTGTGTCACTGGCAGCCATCATGGAGCCAGACCCTTCTCAGGACACGAGCTCCGGATCCTCGGAGTCAGCATTGTGTGAGTTCGGCCAAGTTGTCTCCCTCTCGCCACACTCCACGGGCTCTCTTCTCTCGGGCCAAACCTCGCCTTTAAGCGAGGCCCTGGACCTAATGCGATCCCTTGTCATTACAGAGGAGGAACGTCCGAACTATGCTTAGCCCGGACTAGGAGCTGAGAGCAGGGAATTTTACGTCCCACCCACCACCCACTTTATAGCCACTTTCGAGAACTTAACAGACATGCTCGATTACGACTCCGAAAACATCGACGGTATGGACGACAAAGCCGGAGAAGAGGTGGCCCAAAACCCGCTGTTTACCGGACACTGGATGGCCTCCACCCCGTATGACGTATACATGGTGGTTACACCCAAAGAACCTAACGGCAATGACAAAGAAGGCTCAGTCGAGGATAAACCTCCTGAGATACAACCAAAGCGCCGACGGCACCGCTCTAAATCACGCCGCAACAAAGACAGTAATACCGGCACGAGAAACAACAATACTCCGGATGATGCCGAAGACCAAGTAAACCCTGTCGAGCAAAACTTTGAACAAGACAATCGGGAGGATGGGCAAGTTAGCCCTGATGAGCAGGATGCAAACGAAGACTCAGAGGACAGTAATTACCTACCACCCTCCGAGGATGAGGTGAGCCTCAGCGATGAAGACTTTATCGTGCCTGAGGAACCTCTCAAGCAGGAGCGCTTTAAGCAACAACTAATAGCCACTGCAAGGAGCCTGAAAAAGAAACAATAGCAGCTTCAAGCTGATCAAGATCTACTCAATGATAGATGGACTAATGTCCTAGCAGCCGAGGAATACGGCCTCGTGAGCCCAACCAAAAGTTACCCGAAGCGCAAACTGCTACCTCAGTTCGACAACAAGACACGCGAGCCCGTACTAACAGCACGTAATATGGCTGACCGGCAACTCAAGCCAAACACCAGCCCATCCCACTTCGCCGTAAAGGCAGAGATAAAACAGCTCGGGAATATACATATGACCTGCGGCAGGACCTGAAGAATAAAGCAGGTCTGGCCAGATCGATCTACGGATCGCGGGGGCGTGCCCCGATGCGCGACAACGGCTATCAAGCCAAACATGACAAGCACAATCACGTCCAGGCCAAAAACCGCAGACGGACTCCATCCAAACTACGTCGCGATCTGGCCCGATATAGAGGCACCGCACATCCCCTCTGCTTCACTGACAAAGTAATGGAACATGAATTCCCAGAAGGGTTTAAACCTGTGAACACTAAATCATATGATGGGACAACAGACCCCGCGATATGGATCAAACATTTTCTTCTCCACATTCATATGGCCCGCGGTGATGATTTTCATGCCATCAAATACCTCCCACTAAAACTCAAGGGGCCAGATCGGCACTGTTTGAACAGCCTACCCGAAAATTCCATTGGCAGCTAGGAAGACTTGGAAGACGCCTTCCGTGATAACTTCCAAGGTACATATGTCTGGCGTCCGGATGCCGATGACCTAAGTCACATTATCCAGCAGCCCAGGGAGTCAGCCAGGAAGCTTTGGACTAGGTTATTAATTAAAAAGAACCAACTTGTTGATTGTCCGGACGCCAAAGCCCTTGCGGCCTTTAAACATAGCGTTCGATACAAATGGCTCGCCCGCCACCTCAGACAAGAAAAACCAAAATCCATGGCAGCCCTTACCGCTCTGATGACCCGCTTTTGCACGGGAGAGGACAACTGGTTCGCTCGTAGAAGCAACATTACCAGTGATCCGGGCACTTTCGAAGTTCGGGATGGCAACGACAAGCCATGACGCAATAAACACAAGCGTCGAAATAATAATGAAGGAACACAAGACATGGCGGTCAATGCCGAATTTAGCAGCTCCAAACCCGGTCAACAGAAAAAGCCATTCAAGGCAAACAGAGACGACCATCCAATCTAGACAAGATACTGGATCGACCCTGCCAAATTCATGGCACCCCCGATAAACCAGCCAATCATACCAACAGAAGCTGTTGGGTCTTCAAACAAGCCGGCAAGCTTAATGCCAAACACAAGGGGAAGGGGCCGCCCAGTGACAGCGGCGACGAAGAGACTCGCCAACCGAACACTGGGGGTCAGAAGCAATTTCCCCCTGAAGTAAAAGCAATAAACATGGTACACGTGACGCACATCCCTACGGTGAAGCGCAAATGCGCACTATGGGATGCCTATGCCATAGAGCCGGTCGCCTCAAAATCTAGCCAATGGGCGGCCTGCCCAATCACTTTTGATCGCAAAGACCACCCAGCCAGTATCCTTCACGAAGGTTTGGCAGCTCTGGTCCTCGACCCAATTATCGACGGGTTCCATCTCATGAAAGTCATTATGGATGGCGGCAGTAGCCTTAATCTACTCTACCAGGACACTGTCCGCAAAATGCGCATTGATCTTTCAAGAATCAATCCCACAACAACTTCCTTCAAGGGAGTAGTACCCGGCATAGAAGCTCACTGAGGGAGTCCTGTACTAGGGGGTCCTCGGGCATCCGGCCTGTTATCCATGGGCTGGACTGATGGGCTGTGAAGACATGAAGACCGAAGACTGTACATGTGTCCGGATTGTACTCTCCTTGGCATGGAAGGCAAGCTTGGCGACTGACTATGAAGATTCTTTCTCATGTAAAAGACTCTATGTAAACCCTAGATTCCCCTGGGTGTCTATATAAACCGGAGGGGTTAGTCCGGAAAGGATACACACATTACCATAGTCATACAAGTTTGACTTCTAGGGTTTAGCCATCACGATCTCGTGGTAGATCAACTCTTGTAACACTCATATTCATCAAGATCAATCAAGCAGGACCTAGGGTATTACCTCCATAGAGAGGGCCCGAACCTGGGTAAACATCGTGTCCCCCGTCTCCTGTTAACATCGATCCTAGACACATAGTTCAGGACCCCCTACCCGAGATCCACCGGTTTTGACACCAACATTGGTGCTTTCATTGAGAGTTCCACTATGCTGTCAACGAAAGGTTCGATGGCCCCTTCAATCGTCTATAGTAACGCTGTCCAAGGATAAATCTGCCTCCCCGGGCAGATTTTCATGTTCGGCGGCTTCGTACTGTGGGCCAACTCGCTTGGCCATCTGGAGCAGATCAATAGCTACGCCCCTGGCCACCAGTTCAGGTTTGGAAGCTTGAACTATGTCACGGATATCCATGGAGACTTGATCTTCAACGGATTTGAGACCACAGCGATCGCTCCCCCTCTCCCCGATGAACATGACTTAAATCTGTCATCGGATAACATCCAGGAGATGGTCCCTGTTGCTGCAACGGCCTTAGAACCGGAGCAGATCGTGCCATCCGAGGCCACAGAGTCTGCGGAGTTGGAGCTGCATGCAGACTCGACACCCTGCAATATTTGCGCCAACGGAACTCCGGACTCATCTCCGGCTATAAATTCCGGACCATGCACGCTTGCGGACACCGAGCTAGATCGGTTATAGATCTTTGAATTCCGCGCCGTAGACGTTTTTCAGCACTCACCTTTGGGCGATGTGCTAAACTCTTTAAAGAACCTGTCACTCACGGGAGACTCGCAGCTAAACTATGTCTGGCTCAAACTAGGGGCTGACGACGAAGAACTTTGCTTCCCACCTGCCACCAACTTCATAGCTACCATCGAAGACTTAACCAACATACTGGATTATGACTCCGAAGACATCAACGGTATAGACGATGATGCTGATAAGGAGCAAGGCCAAGACCCGCAATTCACGATATGTTGGACGGCAACCTCTTCATACAATGTGTACATGGTTGATACACCTAAAGAATCTAGCGGCGATGACAAAGAAGACCAGATGTGAACAAACCTTCTAAGACACAGTCCAAGCGCCGGCACCCTAAACGCCGCTCTAAGCCACGCCACTCAAAAGATGGCAACACTCGCACCTGAGAAAATAGCACTCCGGACGACACTGAAAACAACGAAGACCCTATTGGGGCAGCATCCGAACAGGAGGAACAAGACAATGAGCAAGCTAACCCTGATAAACAGGACACGCCGAGCAACCCAGATGACGATAGTTATCGTCCACCCTCCGAGGATGAGGAGAGCCTCGGCAGCGAGGATTTCATCGTGCCTGAGGCACCCCTAGAGCAGGAGCGCTTCAAGCGCCGGCTAATAGCTACTACAAGAAGCCTAAAGAAAAAGCAGCAGCAACTCCAAGTCGATCAAGATCTACTCATTTACAGATGGACCGATGTCCTGGCAGCCGAATAAAATGGCCTCAAGCGCCCATCCAAGAGTTACCCAAAGCGCAGACTGCTAACTTGGTTCGATGAGGAGGCACCAAATCCCATACTTCCCTCGCGTAATGAGGAATGACCACCATGCGGTCAAGATAGTACAGCAGACCGACCACCCCGTGGTCGGGATAAAACGACAACTCAAGGCAAACAACAAGCGGCCCCACCACCTCGCAAAAATAGGGAGAGTAGAGCAGAACACTCCAGATCAGTCTATGGATCGCGATGACGCTTGCCCACTCGGGATGATAGCCACCTACTCGGACGCGACAAACTTAATCACACCCGGGCCGATAACCGCAGACGGATTTCATCAGAGGGGCGCCATGACGCGGCCCGCTATAGAGGCGCCGCACACCCTCTCTGCTTCACAGTTGAGGTGCTGGATCACGAATTCCCCGAGGGGTTTAAACCCATCAACATTGAATCATATGACGAAACAACCGATCCCGCAGTGTGGATCGAAGATTTTATTCTCCACATCCACATGGCCCGAGGAGATGACCTCCATGCTATCAAATACCTCCCATTAAATCTCAAAGGACCAGCTCGACACTGGCTAAATAGCCTGCCCGAAAATTCCATTAGCAGCTGGGAGGACTTGGAAGAAGCCTTCCTTGACAACCTCCAAGGTACATATGTCCGGCCGCCCGATGCCGATGACTTAAGCCACATAGTTCAACAACCTGGAGAATCAGCCAGAAAATTCTGGACTAGGTTCCTAACCAAAAAGAACCAGATTGTTGACTGTCCGAATGTCGAATCCCTAGCGGCCTTTAAGCATAGCATCCATGACGAATGGCTCGCCCGCCACCTCGGCCAAGAAAAGCCGAGGTCCATGGCAGCCCTCACGGCACTTATGACCCTCTTTTGCGCGGGACAGGATAGTTGGCTGGCTCGCAGTACAAATACAGCCAACGATGCAGGGCCCTCCGAGGCCAAAAACAACACTGGCAAGTTCCAGCATAACAGACACAAACACCGAAGCAATGGAGATAACACCGATGACACCACAGTTCATGTCGGATTCAGTGGCTCCAAGTCCGGCCAGCGAAAGAAGCCCTATAAAAGGAACAGAGGAGGACCATCCAGCTTGGACCGCATACTCGGTCGTCCGTGCCAGATACATGGCACCCCAGACAAACCGGCCAACCATACTAACGGAGATTGTCGGGTCTTTAAGCAAGCCAGCAAGGTAAATAGCGGAAACAAGGAAGGGGAATCACAGAACAAGGACAATGATGAGTAGCCCCAGCAGCCGAACACTGGGGGGGGCAGAAGAAATTCCCGCCTCAAGTCAAAATGGTGAACATGATAATGCTACACACATCCCCAAAAGGGAGCGCAAGCGCGCACTCAGGGAGGTTTATGCGGTAGAGCCAGTCGCCCCAAAATTCAACCCATGGTCGTCATTCCCGATCACCTTTGATCGTCGTGATCACCCAACTAGCATCCGTCATGGCGGTTCGGCCGCATTGGTACTCGACCCAATCATCGACGGATTTCACATGACACGAGTCCTAATGGACGGTGGTAGCAGCCTCAACCTGCTCTATCAGGATACAGTATGAAAAATGGGCATTAATCCCTGACAAATCAAGCCCACGATAACTACCTTTAAAGGAGTTATACCAGGCGTAGTGGCCCGTTGTACGGGCTCAATCACACTGGAGGTGGTCTTCGTTTCCCCGGATAACTTCCGAAGCGAAGAGCTAATCTTCGATATCGTCCCCTTCCGCAGCGGCTACCACGCACTGCTCGGACGAACCGTGTTCGCTAGATTCAATGCGGTACCACATTATGTGTATCTCAAGCTCAAGATGCCCGGTCCACGCGGCGTCATTACAGTAAATGAAAACACGGAACGTTCCCTCCGTACAGAGGAGCATACCGCAGCCCTAGCAGCAGAAGTACAGAGCGGCCTTCTCAAGCGGCATCATAATCCGGCCGCCGAGCCCCTGGACATCGATAAGAAGGTCCGGACTACACTGCAACAGGGCAGCTTTGCTTGTCAAGAGCTGATTTAGTAAATTTGGCCTCCGTCCCAGCCCCGATGAGGAAATGGCATCCATACCACGCGTACATAACTACGTGTTGACATTAGATTTTGGTACGGCATAAAAAGAAAATGAGATGGCTTCAAGTGAAAGGATTTTCAGCATGAAAAGTTTCACATCTCCGAGTGGAACAACTTTGATGTTTAGGTTATTATCGTCTGACTCCGTCTTAGGGGCTGAAATTGTACTCCGAGTGGCAGAATTCAATGTTCCAAGTGGTTTTCGGCCGATCACGCCTTCAATACGACCTCGGATGAAGGAGCACTCTAAATAAATTGTCTTTGTCTCGTCGAGGCAATCGATTTTGATATAAATCATCTCAATCCGAGTTCGTATGCAGAAGTTAGAGGCAATATATTGCAGACTGAACTTAAACGCAAATATGGCGCGAGGTACCAGACACTGTGTCTGATGGGTCGCGCGAGAAATTCGACCCTCAAGATGGCTTTGAATCGAAAAACCTTCAACACGATAAAGTTTCGTCTCGTCGAGTCGATCGATTTTCATATATAACTCGTCTTAATCAGAGGTCAAGTGAGAGCTGGAGAGACAAATAAAGACCAGGCTTTGTTTTCAGTTTGGAAATCCGAGTGAACTTAATATCATCCAAGTGAAAAGATAGTCATCCGAGTGAAATTGTCCTCCAGGTGAAAATATTCCGAGTCAAAAGATTACGGTCGGAATGGAAACTTGCTGATCGATTAAGATATTGCCTTTCGAGCGAAAATATAGTCATCCGAGTGAAAGATTGTCTTCCGGGTGAAAGATTCTAACATCCGAGTGAAAAATTCCAGTCGAACGATCCGAGTGAAAGACTAATATCCAAGTGGATGAGCTCGAATCCGAGTGAAACTGAACATGTGCCGAAAAGTTTATCAAGATGTCCTCGGGTGGAGAAGTGTTCAGTATGGAAGTTGTGTTTATCATCAAAACGATAAACTTTGGTTTTGGAGTCATCATCATCAGAGATAGTATGTAATCTGCGAATTCACTATAAGACTCAGATAATTTAGTCTGCTGCAAGACCAAGTCCGACTTGAAGGTAAAGATGACCTCGAAAAGTATTCAAGATGGCCTTATTTGAAAAAGTGATCAACGTGAGAATTGTTCGTCTCGTCGAGGCGCACAAGTTTTATGTTTGGGACATCTTGATCGGAGATCATATGCAAGCTCGACGGCCCGCGCAAGGAGGAAGACAGAAGTTGGGCCAGATTCAGACTAAATCCGAGTTGGAATAGAACTAGGACTCTAGGACATGAATTGATGTAATTTCTTGTAAGGAAAGCCTAGATGAATCCTTTACTTGTACGGGAAGTCCAGCCGCCTCTTATATATATTGGGGGTGATGGCCGATTAAACAACACACAATCGAACAAATCAATATACTACTTTTTCAGTCTACGTTTTATCTCTCCACCGTTTTCTCTCTCGTTGTTCGCTGTTCCTCAAGTTTGAGAGCTGCGAATCCCGAGGCTCTAGGGGAGAGCGAATTGACCTAGGGCAGCCCATAGCCGCCGCGATCCCTGACGGGGTCCCTCCCGGGCATGCGGGGTTTCGGGTCTACAAAAGTGCTCGCCGACTGTCTTGCGTATCGCGCTGTCGAGGGTACACGTGACATGTTCGTGTGTCAACACACTTTTTGGCGACTCCGCTGGGGACTAAAGAACAATCATTATGATCCACCATGTCCGATCTTCCCAAGCCATCTGAGGTAGACGCCGATAACATCATTAAGCCTAGTCTTGATGAGATATCGGCCGATCATCGCCAAGTCTATGAGGAGTACAAGAAGGCGCGTGAAGAGAAGGATTTGCGGGAGTTCCTTGCAAAATTCAAGAGGGATCGCCAAGGCAACATCACTCTGATTGAAGAATTCTAGTTCCCTCCTCTTCAAGCCGAGCAGGTTAAACCCTCTGTGAGTACTACCTTTTCTCCTGAGCAGTGGGTTGAGATTGAGAGTCGTATTGCTGATGGTAACAATCTAGTCTATCAAACTTTCATAGAAAATACTAATGCTCAGAAGAATATATCTCAATCGTCTAGTGGTAATGATGGTGTAGCTGCTAGTGTGCAAAACCATAATCTGGATTTACCTATTTCATCGGCGCCTCCCGTGTCGATGGCTTATTATCCTACCCAAACAAATCAGATTGTGGATGCACCCATTAATCCTATTATGAGCATGCCAGGTTTGGCGGCAACACCAAACAAAACCCTACCTACAGCTACAACCACTCGACCACTACCAAATTATGGGTTGACATACATGCCACAATTCCTACCTACAGCTAGTAACCCTACTCCTCCTATGTCACCGCCACAAGCTTCATCGTCCACTATGGATGATGGTCTAGCTAATCTTAGAGAGGAGATGGCTAAGATGCTTTGAGAAAATTTTGGAGTTGAGTTACCTCGGAATCGGATTTACCAAAAGTCGTACCCCGAGTACTTTAATGCCATCCAGTGCCCTCTAGGATATAGGATTCCAGATTTTGTTAAGTTCAAGGGAGAGGGCACAAAAACCACATGGGAGCATGTTAGTCAATACTTGGTACAATTAGGTGAAGTAGGCTCACTAAATGAGTTGAAAGTGCGTTTATTTCCTTTATCATTAACTAGTACCGCATTTTGATGGTTTTCTTCTTTACCACATGGTTCCACTCGAGTTTGGTCGCAGCTAGAGCAGAAATTTCATGATCACTTTTATAGCGGCGACAATGAACTCAATTTGTCACATCTAACATCGGTTAAACACAAGCATGATGAATCGGTCTCCGATTACGTCAAGAGATTCAGAGAAACAAAAAACCGGTGTTTTAGTTTGGTGATAACCGAGAGAGACTTGGCAGACCTAGTGCTGAGTGATTTGAGAACTCCCATTAGAGAAAAGCTAGAAGGTTATGAGTTCTTAAATATCAACCAAGTATTACAAAGGGCTTTGGCTCAAGAAAGCCGAAGCAAAGATCTCAAAGAAGTACATAGATACAAAGTCGATCGTCCAAAGATGAATATGGTGGAATATTATAGTGATCACTCGGATGATAAGGGTGATGTTTTTGCTACTGAATTTGTTTGGCCATCTAAGGCCAAACCCTTTACTTGCAATGATCTGAAACTGATTCATAAGAATCGTGATGAAGAGATGAAGTTTACTTTTAACATTGCTAAATGTGATAAAATATTTGATGCTTTGCTGCAGGCTAAGATTATTAGAATATCTCATACTTTACCGCCGTTTGAGAGCTGAAATGGCGTGCTTATTCCAAGTATCATAATTCTTTTTCTCATGCTACTAACGATTGCAATGTTTTTCGACGACAGATACAATCGGCATTAATGAAGGATGATTGAACTTTTCTGAGATGCAAGTTGATAAATAGCCCTTTCCAATGAACACCATGGATCTAGAAGGGAAGAAGCTGCTCATTCAGACGGAGGTAGCCGAATTTGCTAATAAAGCTAATGTCATTGCTGGTGAGCCCAGGAAAGACAAGGAGGGTGACAAGGTCTTGGGGAGACATGTTGTGCTTGATAAGCAACCCGATGGCAAGGAAGTGATCAAAATCACCATCAACAATCCTACACTCGGGGGGCAAGCACAGGTGCAGCAGAACACTCGAGTTAAATTTGTTAAGCCCAAGGGTCCTGAAGTTGACAAGTGGAAGACGAACAAAGCTAAAGTGCAGTGCAAATGAATCAAACCAACTTTTGACATGTTGCTGTCCAAGTACGCCAACCGGTCGGCTGGTTCCAGCTCTAACCGGCCATCATACTTGAAGCGACCAAGGTCACCATTAGATGTTATGTTCAGTCAGTATATGAAACCGAGTGGACCAAAGGCGCTATTTCCAGAAGAGCAAAGGGAAACTGTTTGGGACCGACTTGAATACAGATATAATGGCCGACTGAACATCGGTAACTATCGGTCGGCTGGTCAAAACATGCGACCGGATGGAAACTGTCCGAGTGTAAGAATGCACCTAGGTGGAAGCTATCCAAGTTAAAAAATGTGGCCAAGTAGATTCCATCCAACTGAATTCCATCCGAGTGGATTCCATGCGAGTGAATTCCATCCGAGTGGATTCCATCAGAGTAAAATGGTGCGCCCGAGTGGAAATTTCATGAATCAGGAATGGCATGTTAAGTCACCAAGTGTTGCTGTAGTTGAGTCAGGAAAAGGCAAGGAGAAAATGGATGTTGACTCACTTATCTTGGGCACCGAAACATTTACCATACAACAGCCGATTGTGCATAACAATCCGACTGAGCCGATACTTGCTATCGCGCCAAAGCACTCGGCTAATGACCATGAAACAAGCACCAACCAAGTAAAGACGAGAGACCCTAAATACATTCAGCCAAAGTGGTGTCCTCCAGGGCTAACAAAGACACAAAAGAGGAAACTACAGAGGTTAAGGAGTCAAGAGATGGCAGAACAGGAGGCCGAGAAACAAAGGGATAACTTGTTCAATGACACTTGACCCATGGTTCCAGCAAAACAAGTGTGGAGGCCTAAACAAATACAAGATACAGAAGCTTCTACATCTATTACAGCAATACCTACATCACCAAAGGAGGAGGATGCAACAGATATCACATCGTCTGCGACACTTCTTACTTCTCCTTCACTCGGAAAAATTTCACAATCGGCGGATGCACTTGAGAAAGAGGATGATATGTTAGATTATGAGTCGACGCCAGTTCATGAAGGTATGGATATCAATATGGTGTATTACTTACCTGCTGAGTTTCGTGCTGTAGATGAGGAAGGGGAGGTGGCTGAGCTGGATTTTGGCCCTAAAAATGCAATATTTGAGAAGCCAAAAGATCTAGTAACACATCTGTCAGGGAGTTGACACGACAGATGTCCTAGAGCAAGGTCTTAGTCGTGGGGCCATCGCACTAGGAATCTTAAAGGGGTTTGAGGGAGTCCTGGATTAGGGGGTCTCCGGATAGCCAGACTATCTCCATTGGCCGGACTGTTAGACTGTGAAGATACAAGATTGAAGACTTCGTCTCGTGTCCGGATGGGACTCTACTTGGCGTAGAAGGCAAGCTAGGCAATACGTATATGGATATCTCCTCCTTTGTAACCGACCTTGTGTAACCCTAAACCCTCTCCGGTGTCTAAATAAACCGAAGGGTTTTAGTCTGTAGGACCACAACCACAACATACAATCATACCATAGGCTAGCTTCTAGGGTTTAGCCTCTCTGATCTCGTGGTAGATCTACTCTTGTAACACCCATATCATCAATATTAATCAAGCAGGATGTAGGGTTTTACCTCCATCGAGAGGGCCCGAACCTGGGAAAAACATCGTGTCCCTTGCCTCCTATTACCATCCGGCCTAGACGCACAGTTCGGGACCCCCTACCCGAGATTCGCCGGTTTTGACACCGGCATTGGTGCTTTCATTGAGAGTTCCTCTGTGTCGTCGCCGTTAGGCTTGATGGCTCCTACTATCATCGATAGCGATGCGTTCCACGGTGAGACTATTCTCCCCGGACAGATCTTCGTATTCGGCTGCTTTGCACTACGGGCTAATTTGCTTGGCCATCTGGACCAGATTGAAAGCTACGCCCCTGGCCATTAGGTCAGATTTGGAAGTTTGAACTACACGGCCGACATCCGCGGAGACTTGATCTTCGACGGATTCGAGCCACAGCCGGGCGCGCCGCACTGTCACGGTGGGTATGACCTAGCTCTGCCGCCGAACAGTACCCCAGAGGCCGCGCCCGCACCAGCTCCGATCCTTAGCTTGGAGCCAGCTGTGCCAATCGAGGACAGGTGGTTAGACACCGCCTCAGGGGCTGCAGTCTCAACGGCGATCGAGCCAAACACCAGCATAATCCTCTGCGCAGCCCGTGACTCCAAGGTGCCGGACTCTTTTTCTGACTCCGAACCGCCCGCACCCCCGCCAATCGAATCCGATTGGGCGCCGATCATGGAATTCACCACCGCAGATATCTTTCAGCACTCGCCCTTTGGTGACATTCTGAATTAACTAAGGTCTCTCTCTTTGTCAGGAGAGCCCTGGCCGGATTATGGCCAACAGGATTGGGATGCGGACGACGAAGAAATTCGACGCCCACCCACCACCCACTAAATAGCCACTGTCAATGACTCAACCAACATGCTCGACTTCGACTCCGCAGGCATCGACAGTATGGACGACGATGCAGGAGGCGATGAGGAACCACCGCCCACAGGGCGCTGGACGTCCACTTCATCATATAACATATACATGGTGGACACACCAAAAGAAGACGACGACAAGGAACTGAAGGACGCATTGAAGGCTTGTTCCCTCGAGAAGCAGTCAAAGCGGCGGCGCAAGTGCCGTCCCAAATCCTGCCTCGGCAGAAATAACGATCACATAGACCCAGCATTGGAGCAGGGTGAACCACTGCCGGACCACGGCAATCCGGGGAATCAAACCGACCAAACCAATTATGTCAAAGATAATAGTCCGGACGACATAACGCCGGATAGGCACCCAGAGCAGCAGAATACCCGTCAAAGGCTTGTTGCCACCGCAAGGAGTCTGAAAAAGCAGAAGCAAAGGCTCAAGGCTGCGCAAGACACACTCCAAATCAGATGGAGTAAAGTACTCAACACAGCAGCAAGGTATGGCGACAATCGCCCCACCAAGAGCTACCCAAAGCGGAAGTTGCTACCTGAATTCGATGAGGAGGCCTCAGACCCCCCACAACCAAATATCAAAGCAGCCACCTAGCCGGATAGACGACCTCACGGCCAACATCGAGCGGCAAACAACGCCACTCACAAGCCAATACGCAATCCATGCGAGGGCTCGCACCAAAAGGATGGCGCAACCAGATCCATCTATGGACCACGCAAGCGTGCCCCAGCATACAATGTAACACAACAAACATCTGAACAATGCGGTACACCCAGATATAGGGGTGCCGCACACCCCCTATGTTTCACCGATGAGGTGCTGGACCATGAATTTCCAGAGGGATTCAAACCCGTAAACATAGAGGCATACGATGGAACAACAGACCCTGGGGTCTGGATTGAGGATTATATCCTCCATATCCATATGGCTCGAGGAGATGATCTCCACGCCATCAAGTACTTACACCTCAAGCTCAAAGGGCCAGCTCGTCATTGGCTTAAAGGCCTCCCCGAAAACTCCATTGGAAGCTGGGAAGAGCTCAAAGACGCTTTTCGGGCCAATTTTCAAGGAACTTATGTCCGACCTCCAGACGCGGATGATTTGAGTCATATAACTCAACAGCCCGGAGAGTCAGCCCGAAAACTTTGGAACAAGTTTCTTACTAAAAAGAACCAAATTGTCGACTGTTCGGACGCCGAAGCCTTGGCAGCTTTTAAGCATAGCGTCCGTGACGAATGGCTCGCCAGACACCTCGGCCAAAAAAAGCCGAGAACGATGACAGCATTAACAAGCCTCATGACCCGCTTTGCGCGGGTTAAGACAGCTGGCTAGCCAGATGCAGCACCAGTGACCCCAGTACATCTGAAGTTAGAGATGGAAACGGGAAATCACGGCGCAACAGCAGTAACAAACGCTGGAATAAAGAAGACATCATGAAGAGCACGACAGTAAACACCGGATTCAAAAGCTCTCGGCCAGGTTAGCAAAAGCCGCCCTCTAAAGGTGCGAGAGACGAACTGTCCAGCCTAAACAAAATTCTGGACCAAATATGTCAGATCCATAGCACCCCGGGTAAACCTGCTAATCATACCCACAGAGAATGTTGGGTCTTCAAGCAGTCCGGTAAGCTCAACGCTGTACACAAGGGGAAGGATAGACCAAGCGAAGACGAGGATGAGCCTCTCAAGAAAGACACTGGGGAACAATAGAAATTTCCACCGAAAGTCAAAAGAGTAAATGTGTTACACGTGATCAAGGGAAGAAACAAAACGGCACTCCCAGAAAAATATGCCCAAGGGCCTATCACCGCGGTGTCCTGCCACTGGTCGTCTCAACCGATCACTTTCGACCATCATGATTACTCAGCAAGTATCCGGCGTGCAGGATGGGCTGCCCTGGTATTAGACCCAATAATTGACGGATATGACTTCACACGAGTCCTTATGGACGGTGCCAGCAGTCTAAACCTGATATATCAGGATACAATCTGCGAGATGGGGATAGACCCAACAAAAATTTGCCATAGCAATACTACCTTTAAAGGAGTAACGCCAGGCCCAGGGGCTCATTGCACGGGCTCCCTGCTACTAAAAGTTATATTTGGCTTCCTCGATAACTTCCGCAGCGAACATTTAACCTTCCACATCGCTCCATTCCAAAGTGGCTATCAAGCACTACTCGGACCCGAAGCTTTCGCTCGCTTTAATGCAATACCGCACTATGCTTCCCTCACACTCAAGATGCCCGGCCCACGTGGCATCATTACAGTACACGGAAGTATTAAGAGATCTTTGCACGCCGAAGAGAGTGCGGCTGCCTTAGCAGCCGCACACTAAAAACGGCCTCACTAACTAAAGCATTTAACAGGCCGTCAAGACCTTGGACACGGTTAGACGAGTCCGGCACAGCTATAAGTAATTCATACCGGATCAATGGTCACACCCCTATACAAGGGGCTTAACGCGCGCAGACAAGTGGCAATTTTTACTCATCTCGAATTATACTTGGTTCCCTTAAAAACTATCCTTTGGCATGACAACTTTTTCACCTAAGTTCCTCTCTTTTACAGATGATCATCGTGCTATACCCGTCCAGGATACGGCACAATGGAGACACAGGTGCAGACGTGCAGCAGGGACCCGCTCCAAGGATTCTTTTTAGATTAAGACCCTGCGTAAACCTTTTTTACTGTCTCTTGTTGATACATATCCACCGAATTCTCAGCACAGTTGAGGAGGATGCTGACGTCTTGGCATGTGGCCACGTCAGAATAATGCACGTACCTAGACACAAGGGGCTTCTTACGAAGGGCACTATTTAGGCTCGGTTTATACCATGAAGACCGAATACCTCAAGGAGTGTTCGGCGTCGCGAGTTTGGCCTTATATGCATCAGCTCTGAATCATTGTCTTTGGTCAAATGTTGGGTTTGCCCGGCTCCTGTGTTTTGGTGCCTTACATTCCGCTTTACCGGCTAAGGTAGCACCAGGAGAACTACTGCGATTGTGCCCTGGTTCATCCGGACGAGCAACACAGTAGAGAAAGCCGAAAACGGACTGTCATGATATAGCGTGAGACTGGTCAACCACTCGTTGACCTATCGGAATGTTAGAATTCCTCCGCCTTAACGAAGGGCCGTTTTCCGGCTAGGCATGTACGCACCCCACGATCAGGAGAGTGCGGAGCCACCAGGGGCTATCTAGTAGCCCCACTATCAAACTCCTATGGCTAAGTGAAAGAGTTAAAGCATTATAGTCTGGTTGCCTCGCTCGCTATGCTATCACCTCCTTAATAGGACCAAGATGTTGGGTTAAGTGTGAACACGTGTTTTTGCAAGCACCTCCGCATTATATGCGTGGGGGTTGAAGCCGACGGCTGCAATCTTTCAGGTTATACACATGTATACATAAACGGTCGCACAGGAGGCATCATACTACTTTCAGGCAAAAGTATAAACATAACCTTATAAAAACTTCATAAAAAGCATTGTGCTTACAATGAGAATACATATCACTCAAACATAATATTTTTTGAGCAGAGGACCTCTATCAAACGAGCACCCTCGAGAACCTCCTCGAAATAGTGCTCGGCAGCCACCCGGCCTATGGCCGAACCCTGCGCCGCAACAGTGCTAGCGTCCATATCCGCCCAGTATGCTTTAACACGGGCAAGGGCCATCCGCGAGCCTTCTATGCATGCCGACCTCTTCATCGCATTAATGCGCGGCACCGCATCAAGGAATTGTTGCACTAAGCTGAAATAGCTGTTCGGCTTTGGCCTTTCCGGCCATAGCTGATCCACAGCAGACCTCATGGCGAGTCCGGACAACCTGTTCAGTTTGGCCCATTCGGCTAGCTGGTTAGTCAATGAAAGCGGACGCTCTGGAACGTGGAATTGTGTCCAGAACAGCTTGTCCACTTCACGATCTGTCTAACCTTGGAAGTACCTGGCCGCATCGGCAGCGCTCGCCGCCAAATCCTTATACGCATCTGCCGAACTCCACAGCCGACCCAGAGGGGCATACCATGGATCTCCGAACTTCCTCCGTAACATGAAGGGTTTCCCAGCCGCAATATCCCCGGCTTCCCGCAGCTCCTCCTTGTTTGCTATCATAGCAGAACGGGTGTCTTTGTCTGCCGCCACGGCCTTCTCAAGGTCCGTTGCCTTCGCTTGGTTTTCTTTTTCAAGGACCCGACAACGGTCGGCAGTGTCTTTTAGTTCTACGGCCATCTTGGGCATCTTCTCTTGGCTCTCGTAATGTGCGGCCTTCTCAGCTTTCAACTCTTCGGCTGCCTTTAAAGCAGCCGTATTACTAATCCTCGCTTGTACCTTGGCTCGGGCAAGTTCCGCCCGCAAGGCTTCCACGATGGCAGCTCCATCTGCAGTCACAACATATTAAAGATACTGGCATTATGCTGCTCTTACTATGTGGTGTTCACCGGATAATAACACTTACCCTGTGCCTCGTCAAGCCTCTTGTTAACAAGCTCGATGTCGGCATCTGCCGCATCCAGTTGCCGTTTTAATTTGGCAAACTCAGTAGTCCGGCTAGCCACCAGAGCTTCCACCACCTGCACATAGGGGCAGTCTGGTTATTGCCTGGGAATATGATCCTCTGTTCTCCGCCATTCTCGACGACAACCAGAGTCTTAGGGGCTACTATCTACACAGGGCACACCTAACATGTGCAGTACTATCACATATTATCTCACATACATCAAAGCCTGTCAGTAGACTCATAAAGGCTTCATGTAATCCGCTTTCACCGGACGAGATTCTCTCCATCACCGTACCCATCAGCATACGGTGCTCTTCTGAGATGGCCGCTCGCCCCACCAACTCCCTCAGAACGTCCGACCGCACACCAGACGGTGCCGGACTCTTTTGTATGCTCTCTTCAGGAGCCGGACACTGGGGACTTCGGGGGTCTACGGGATTACCTTCTAGCCTAACCGGATCCGGAGAGGCCCTCCGCGATGACACTTCGGGGTCGCCCGCTTCTAGAGCGGAGGAGTCCGGGGAAGGCGTTTCACTCTCCATCATCTCTGGAAGAAGATCCCCCGAAGAAGAGCTCATTTGAGAGGGGCTAAGGCCCGAAATGCAAGATATATGCAGTGGTTATTTTCTCGGAGAAAAAAGATAGCATACCCTTAGTATTAAAATATTTTTGGATCACTTACGACTCGTTGGAGGGCTGATCCCCCCGCGGACTTTGTGCGGCAAAAGCACCCCCCGAGGCAGGACCCTCTATGGGAGACTTCTTCTCCTGTTTGGAGGCTTCGGCTTCCGGATCCTCGGAAGCAGTCCTTTTCCTCCCCCAGTCGTCCTCCTTCGTGCAGACGCTCGTTCCCTCGGTTGGAACGAGCAGCGATGGGGGCCCGCGTCTGCCCGTATTATCCCCCCCCCCCCGGTATCTTCCTTCAAGGGCTCCGGGCAAGGTGCGACCTCGAGCATCTTCTCCAATACCGGATTTTCCAAACCCTCAGGGAGGGGGGCCAAACACCGAATCATCTTCGCCTTTGTTAACCAATCCTGGTCAAAAAGAGAACTCTCAGAAATAACTTCGAATAAAAGACAGTGTGTTCAGCTAGAGGATTTCGTACTTGTTCGGCGGCGGTGTTACTGCTCAGGCCCACGTCCTCGGTAATATCCGTACATTCCACTTGAGGTCCCAAGAATGACTTGTACATCGCCTCGTGCATCAGTCCGAGGAAACTCTCAATGGCATGTGGTCCCTCTGGGTTGAACTTCCACAAGCGAAGGGGCCGGCGTTTGCAAGGCTGAACTTGA
>NC_057794.1:85318827-85325660 GCF_018294505.1 Triticum aestivum | reverse complement strand
GTTCTAGTTTATCTTCTCGCTCGTTTATCGGAATCAGGTGATTCAAGCGCCTGGAGTTTCATCTCGAAACCGCCGTTCCGACTAATCAACTTGAACAAGTTTTTGCTACTGTAAAATTTGGCCTAGTTTCAACTTGCTAGAACCGAGTTGTTTTCTTCCGCCGTTTGTTTTCCATCGTTTGTTCGGTTCGTTCTTTCTTTTGCCACCAGGGTTCTTAAGTTGAACTTTCTGGTTCGTTCTCTCATTCGAGTTTTACTTGTGCATTAGTTGAGTACTTATTGTGTGGTTACTATTGTTTGCTTACGATAGATTGACCGGAGTGTGACGATTAGATCTATCACGAGTTTTGAGTGCGAACCATCTTCGTCAACTTTGCAGGCAAGTAACACTTGATCATATCTTTCCTACTACCCAGTTTTATTGCATTAGATCAAACCCTCAAACACTTGCATGTTTAGGATCTAATTAAATTGTGGGATGGGAAGTAGATTGAGGTAGTACCTATTACCTGTTACTTATGAAACCTTGGGAGTTACTTCTACGTTTGCTTATTATGCTATGCTAGTAGACGTGGATTGGGTGAGTGATATCCATGACAGATGTGAGATTGATAATGCTAATGGTTTATCTAAGGTGGCAACTTAAACACACATCTGGGTGGATTGAGGCACCTGATGTCTATCAGGACTTGCCTGTTTTTTTTTGGACCGCCACCCAGGCTCTAAGGGATCATAAGATATTTCAAATTGGAAACTTCCGTGTGCAGCCACATGCTACTATGGGCTCTAGCATAGTTGACTAAGTTGTGCGAACTCTTACGGGGTGGACTAGCAGATGTAGGGGATGTAGGTGTACCGGTCTACCCCACATGTAAGGTGCTAGTGCTTCTGAAAGACTATGTCTCGGTCATCTGTTTCTCAAACACCATGTAGTGCGAGAAATCAAACGGAGGCGATCGAGTCATGTGGGGAAAAGTGCGCAAACCTCTGCAGAGTAACAAACTAATCATGATTAGCCGTGTCCCCGGTTATGGACGTTTTGAGTATCTAGTACTTGAATATCATTGTGAATCTCAACATGTTACTTCTAATTAATGTTATTGGGTTTTTAATGAGTACTTTTAATTGGGATTGAGGATGCTGTCAACCATTCTCAATGTTTAACAACCACCATGATAGTTAAATAAATTTTATACCTTTGAAGTAGGGAAAAATTGGCTTTTCGCAAAACTGTAACCATAGAGCCTTACCACCAGCCAAATATGCATGTAGTATAGGCTTATTGTTTCATTACTCTCTATGTGTTACATTGCCAGCATATTCCATGTGCTGACCCGTTTTCGGGCTGCAACTTTTCATGTTGCAGACTTTTCAGACGACGAGTAAGTGGTACGTTAGGGTTACGATTTCCTATACTCAACCTTGCCGTTGGTGTTGATGGGAATCCACAACCTTGTTGCTTCCGCTATATTTTGGATTGAGGTAATAGTTTTTACGTTACTTTATACATGTGATTTACCTCTGTTATAAATCCTTCGAGTACTGTGTGTGTCAGCATACCGATCCAGGGATGACACGAAAGCACAGAGACTTGATCCATTCGGGTCGGGTCGCTAAAAGATGGTATCAGAGCACATGTTGACTGTAGGACGTGACCCTAGAAACTGGCAAGCCCATAGCAAAGATTTTTCTCTACAACTTTTCCCTTTCAAAAAAAAACCTTTTACCTCTCTTCTCTTCTGAGCTTATTCAAAAAATTCTTTTAGTGAGACCATACCCCTTTTCCCTTTTGACCACTCGAAGATTTGACTGATGAGACCACTCCAAGAAGTACAGGATATCAGACTAGTAAGACCATTCGGAATGAAGAGGATTTTACCATACATTATGATAATGGAAACTACAGCGGTTGAAGACTCTGAAGACTAGGAGAATTGGAGGCTCTGAAGAATCCCTAGATTTGTATGACCCAGGAAGGCTACCTTTATGGAACCTGGCAGACTATGGAAGTTATCAATACCGAGATCAAGGTGTATCGGAGAAAGACCGGAGCATGGAGAGTTAGTAACTCAAAGTTTTGTCAAGAGAACCCTAAGGCAGGAGTTATTAACTCATGGAAATGACAAGAGCAAAAAAACACGGCTATCCATGATGTTATCGCCCGCCTATGCTATTGTCACCGTGCGGAGTTAAGCATGCAGATGCATGGAAGGATTGGATGGTAGAAAGCTGATGGAGCATCTATCTGCAAACGTTGGAGTGTTAACCTTAGCTGGTGTATTCACCAGGATCTGGAGTGTTACATCAGGAAGTTAAGATGGACCTACAAGAAGCAATATTTGACAATAAGGCAATTGGTGAAGAACTCAGGACCCAGAAGCTGAAGTAGCCAAGCTGGAGAAGCAAAACCCCGAGGTACCAGAGATTCGTCATGAACTGAAGGAAAGTAGAACCACGGCTCAGCCACGGATGTTGAAACCCAAAAGTTTGGAATGCAATTCCAGAATATTCAAGGATGTCACGAGAGACTTCGCATCAATAGAGATTGATCTGGCAAAAGAACTTGAGAAGACAAGCATGATCGGAAGAAGCCATTGGAGGCATGAACAAAGACTTGAAGAGTTTGGAGACGTTGAAGATTCATTGACCTTTAGAAGACCAAACCCCTATTATATACCTACGTTAGATGCGACGTTTGTGAGCTGTCATTTGTTTGATGTTTTTTTCGACAGCCACAACAAAAATCTGTCTTTTCAAAACTTTCGTTTGTATTGTGTGCATTCCTCTCTCTTGATCTCTCTTATCTCACCCCAAACCCTTGAACCCAATAGAGGATGAATGGAGATGAGCTTGTATTTTCTGGACCGATGAGTCAATTGGAGACAGACCGATGGATTCAGAACATGGAGGATCATATGGAGAATAACCCTATAGTCGGAAAGGATATGGCCCAGCATGCTCTTCAATGCTTTGAAAGAGGTGCTGCTACTTGGTGGAGGATGTACCAAACCATCAATGGATGGCAAGGAGTAACCACTTGGAAAGAATTTAAGTTTTTGCTAAAGTCTCAGTTTGTGTCCCAGAAGTTGAAGCCTTATGGAAAGGATATGAAGAAACCTTGTGCATGCAATATCTGTGGAGAAATAGGACACAACCATAAAGAAAAGAAGGACGAATACCCTCATAAGTAGAGGATTATCAAAGGAGTTAGCCGAGGATTTTCAGGGAACTTCGATTGGAGATTGTTCCCAAAGGTTTTGTTGCAGCAATGGAAGTTCAGTTTACATTGTTGGAAAAGATCCGTGAAGCTCAGAAGGATGACAAAGAGATTGCTGAAGTAAAAGAGAGGATGAGCAAAGGAAAGGCTAAAGGTTTTCATAAGGATGAACACGACACCTTATGGTTTGAGAATAGTGTATATGTGCCAATAATGCAAAGATCAGGAAGTTAATACTTCAGGAGGCTCATGACTCACCATACCTGATTCGCCCTGGAAACACCAAGATGTATTTGGATTTGAAGGAGTGTTTCTGGTGGACTGGTATGAAGGAGGATATTACGGAGTATGTAGTCGTAAGTGATGTATGTCAGAGAAAGTAAAAGCAGAGCATCAGAAGTCAGCAGGATTATTGCAGCCTATGCTAATACCTGAATGGAAGCAGGATAAGCTTGGCATGAATTTCATTACCAGATTTCCCAGAACCCGAACGGGATATGATTCTATCTGGGTAATAGTTTATTCGCTTGATCAAAGTGGCTCGCTTTATCCCAGAGAAAACCACCTATACAAGTGCGAAGTTGGCCAAGATATATATTTGAGAAAGGATCGTATGTCTGCATGGAGTTCCGAGGACCATCGTAGAGGAACGCAGTTTACCTCAAAGTTTTGGAATCAGCTGCACCAGACTCTGGGTACTAGGCTAGAGTTCAGTACAGCCTTTCATCCGCAGACAGATGGATAAATCAAGAGAGTCAATCAGATTTTGGAGGACATGTTGAGAGCGTGTGCGCTAGATTATGGATCTAGTAGTGATGATAATTTACCTCACGCGGAGTTTCTCATTCAAGAATAGCTACCAAGTCAGTTTGAAGATGGCCCCTTTTTGAAGCTTTGTATGGGAGAAAGAGCCAGACACCGTTGATGTGGGATGAAGTTGGAGACCGTCAGTTGTTTGGACCAAATGTGATCAAGGAGTGAGAAGAGAATGTTAAGTTGCTTCGAGATAGACTGAAGGTAGCTCAGTCCAGGCAGAAGAGTTATGCAGACTAAAAAAACGCAAGGAGGTAGTCTATGAAATCGGAGACAGAGCATATCTTTGTGTGCCAGCTCTGCGAGGAGTTAAACGATTTGGAGTTAAGGGAAAGTTAGCCCCGAGATTTGTAGGACCATACCAAGTATTGGAGCGTATGGGAGAAGTTACCAACAAGTTGGAGTCACCCGAAGGACTGTCAGGAGTTCATGATGTGTTTCACGATTCCCAGTTGAAGAAGTGTCATGCAGAGATGGCCAATATTTCCTTGTAAGGACGCTTGACCCTGGAAAGGATAATGATGTTCCACGAAGTGGAGTATGGATTTCATAAGTATAAGTTTTATCACGGTATGTGGGACATCCCACGAGGATGAAGAGAGGAAGTGTTATTGGATATAAAGGAGGTATGATGTTGGAAATATGGATCAATGGAAATTCCATGAAGAGTCTGAGAAATCATGTCCCCGTTTGGTGCAACTATAAGGAAAAGAGACAGTACATCTGGATGGATGTTAAGTATGCCAAGAAGTTGGATGTTGGGATAATGATCAGTTGCCCAGATGATGAGTTCAAGATTTGCAAGTGATGAGATGGGCCATAACCCACAGGCCCCAGGACCTGCCAAGAAGCAAGCACACTCTTGCTGAAGGAAAAACCCTGGAAGAAGTTACGACTTGTATCAACCGACGATTCTATAGGAGTTTACGCAAAACCTGAGAGTTGTTAAGTAACGATAGATGTTTGTTTGGCTTGCAGAATCAGTGGATTTTCCGAACTTGGTTCATCGACAAGAGAAATTCTGCAATGCTTGTGAGGATGACCGAGTGTTAGAATGCGAGATTCGCTAAACCATGTACAAGGAAATGATTTGGGTGCGGGATGGATTGATCACCATACCGACTTACTCTTATTATTCGCTTTGCTATATGGGATGGTAAATCTGAGTGACTTACCTATAGTGGAGAGACGACGATCAAAACCTTGTTTGAACCTTAGAAAGGTATAGGTATTTTTTTTCCCTTGTACACGGCAGTTGTTGCCAACCGTAGGTTATACAGTGAGGTTCAACCCAGACCCTTTCCTGCAGGAGAGACCATAAATTGTTGACCACCATGAGATATCGATAGTTGTTTAGTCTTGGCGCCAGACCGTCAGCTAAGAAGACCCAATTTCAGAATAACCTTACCAAGATGAAAGGACAAAGGAATTGAGGAAAAGGTTATGCCACTACCGGAAGAGCCCAGAGAAGGGATTATCCTTAATATCTGAGAAGACTGACACTGTCAACGATAAGGATGGAGTATATGAGTTTTGAGGGAACCGTAACAATGTTTCCAAGGGTGGTAGCACCCGAGACCTCGGAGATGATCGATGGACTTTGAGAAGACCCCAAACCCTAACCTATTCTTTCTAGCCTCTCCGAATCTCGAGGACGAGATTCATTTTAAGGGTGGTAGTTTGTAACATCCCAAAATTCTAAATTTTGGAATGTTATAAACAAATAGATAGATTTGATTGATTGTTTGATTGATTGCGTGAATTGAGTGAGATTTGAATTCTTTTTGAACGTTAGATGAAAGGGAATAAAAGGACTTTCCTAAACTTTCATATTTGCTTTCTGATCTCCATGAATTCAAATGCTTTTCAAACACAAAACCCTAGAGAGAAGATGACATGACTTCTTCCATTTAAAAATGAAAAGGGTGTTTGAAAAATAATTTAATTTCATTTGGAAATATTCCAATTCTGAAACTTTATGCGACTCAATGATTTTCACGAGAGAAGATAAAAGGACTTCTTCAAATTATATGAAATATGAGTTGGGAGTTTCAAAGAATTAAATTCAAAGCCCCCTATGAATTTATTTTCAATTTGGAATAGATCATCATGCATATCTTATTTTCTTGCATTTTGGTCGACCCTAGAAATTTCACGCAACTCAAGGACCTTCGGAGAGAGTTGGAGATTTCGTTATTTTCTTATTTGAGAGTTTTCTCAAATTGAAAAGAGGATCATTTGATTTATTTATTTCATCTTCAACTATTTTTCCGTTATCAAAAATATAAGAGAGGGAATAATATGACTTTCCCAAATTTAGGAAAAATGAAGATTTAATAAATAGATCAAATTTTGTTTGCCGGAGTTTTATTCGCATTTTTTTTTGATAGGGAAAAAAATGCGTGTTTTCAAAAAATTGCTTTTTAGGTCCCGAGTAAAGTTCAGCTCATTTTTAGGAGTCGGGGAAAATTTACTTTATTAATTTTTGAGTTCGTTTAGATTTTCTTTTATTTATTTTTCTGCGCGCGAGACCGTTTAAGAAAAATAAAAAAAAATCTGCAGCGCCTTGGGCCAAAGGCCCAAGCCACTAGCCGCCGGCCGGCCAAGAGGCCATAGCGCGCGTGCACCAGGGAGCCGCCGCTTCCTTCTTTTGCCTAGTCCTAGTAGGACTCTTGTCCTATGTTCGTTTATTCCGTATCTATTTCTAGATCTTTTCCTCTTGTTTCCTAATCCTAATCTATTTCTTGTCCCCTACCCCAAGCAAAACCCTCCCCTCCCCAATATAAATACCCAAGCACCCCCCC